>NC_142344.1:35830747-36020747 GCF_054954075.1 Amborella trichopoda | reverse complement strand
AAAAAAATGTAATACGACAAACATTTCTTGTAAAAAAATGAAAGGTTTTTGTCAAAAAAACTAAAAGGTTCTTATAAAAAATCATTCTTTATTGTAGTCCATGTATGATTATATACTTCATCCATGATAGTTCTCTGATTTTTATTTTGTGTGATGTAATTTAATGGTTAAAATAAGTTCATACAGAGAAAAAATATCTCAATATTGACCTATTGATGAAAAAATGGAAATTAATAATATAGTATCCCGATTTCTTATTGGATTCCTAAAAAACAACATTTATAATAAATTTCAATAATTTTTTTATACTTTTTTTACAGCTTAATCCGACCAATTCGGCCAATTCTCGATCCGGATCGCCAATCCACCGATCCGGATGGGTTTTTGGGTTGTCCGATCCGAGCCACTGATCCGTTTTTTAAACCACTGTGCATGACATAGAGTGAAAGAGAGAGAAAGTAGTATTAAAATACAAGCATGATTACGAAGGAGGAAAGAGATGATGTTCTTATCAACAAGGCAGAGAGATATGAGTATGAAATATGAATAAAGATAAAAATATAACATGAGAAGAAATCAAATGGAAGAAAGGTAGAGAGAAGAAAGCTAATACTAATAAATAATATGCAATGGGAGTAACAAAACTAAATATAGAAAAGTGATAAAAGGAATTAGCATAAGAAAGAGTCTTAAGACAAATGAGATAGAGGGAAGAGAATAATAGATGGATGCAAGTTACTAATGAAAAACAATGAAAGACAAGAAAAATAAATGCAACAAGAAGATGATAATAGAGACTAAGCTATTGATCAAAATACAAGGGAAAAAAGATAAAAATAAGAATGAAAGAGGGTAGGGAATGAGAGGGATAGAGGAAATGAGATTTAGACTACTGATAAGGAGAAAGAGAAGAGACTAAAATAAATCACCCTAACCACTGATGGAAAAAACATAATATAGAGAGACAAATAATCACTATAAAGAAAATGACTAGAGGTGAAAGAGATCTACATTATTGAATGAGTAAGAAGGAAAAAGAAAAATACAAAGGACATTAAAAGAAATAGATATAACAAAAAGAGATAAAACAACTACGCAATAAAGAGATGAAAGATTGGGATGAGAAGAGAGAGATGACTTATGTTATCAAATAGAGAAACTAGGGGGAAATATAAATGTAACAAACTAAAGGAAATGGATGCTCATGAAAGATATATACTAAAGAAAATGGGAAAAGAGGAAGATCTACATCATAAAAGAATAAAATAAAATAAAAAAGAATAAACATAAAAAATCCAACAGGGGAGAAATATTGCAAAGAAGAGAAGGGAGACAATTTAATGAAAAGAATAAGAGATGATGGGGGTTGTTGAAAAGAGAATATCTATGTTACTAGACAAAGAAATAAAGAAAAGTAATAAATGCTATAAAACAAAAGAAATAAATACAAACTAATAAAAAAGGAGATGATCATGCAATGAGAAGAAAAGGGGAAAGAAATCATTAAATATAACTAACTATGCATAATAAATAAGGAGAAAACAAGGGAAAGTAGATAAGATCATGAATAAGGGAAAATATGGGAAACTTATATGCAATGATTAAAAGATCAATAAATGCAAGAATCAAAAGAAGAAGAAAAGAGAAGTTTAATCATGAAATGAAGAAAGGAAAGAAGAAAACCATAAGTATAAAAGTAAATGCTAGAAAAATCAATGAAAAGAGAAAGAAAACAACATTTAGGCCCAGTCCCCCATGCCCGGCTCCCAGAGTCGGCGTCGATTCAGATTGTAAGGTTGCACAATCAATCCCGAACTTTCTCAATTTTTAACGGGGCAAAAAGAAATACGAAGAAGAGGGCCCGAAAGGTTTGATTATCCAGACCTCTTTCTGCTTGAAGTGTAGCTTGAAGGAATTTGTAGCTTTAGTTTTGGATTGAAGGCGTTTGGTAGAATTGGGGATTGCTTACATGAGATCACAACCTCAAGTTTAAGCTTAAGATCAAGAGATTTTTTTTTGCATAACCTAGGTTCAATATTAAGAGAATTCCGACCTTTTACCTAACGTAAAATGGGTTATTTATAGGAAAAATGGACCCATAACAGCCTGTAGGTCGATTTTGTGTGATTTTCGGGTCATCAAAACTTTGGCAACACTTGGATTCGAGCTGGCGCAGGTTGGAATGGTGTCATGTCATTAATGTTGTAATAATGATGGTTAGCAAATATTAATTGCTCATTAATATGACTTTAGTACAACCTGTCAAAATTTGGCATCATTTGCAATGGAGTCAACGGCATTCCGACTACCTTCAGATCTATTTTTGGACACGTGTCATGTTCTGGTGACTTTGATCTGGTTCAAATGGACTAATCACAGCTTGAAGCTATTCCAACTAGCACCGGTGGCATTGGGACTACCGTCAGATACTAGCTGGCACGTCGTTTTGATTGTACCTTCATCTAATCATCAACCAATGAGAGTTTGACAACCTTGAGACGTACTGATGTCTGACATATCAGTACGGGACTGCCATGTTGGCACGTACGAACTGACATGTCAGACCATCACTTCATTCACATTAGTCAGGTTGTTTCCCGCCTGGTGAAGGTATTAAGACTTGGCGCTGATGGAAATGGCGATGGCAGCACTGGCACTGCCGCCAGCCTCCTGGGCCTTCTAGAGCTCATCTGGTGGCCTCGGTCCGGGCATTGGTAGGAATGGCGCTAGTGCCAATCGAAGGGGCACCTGCTGTTTGCCCGGGTCACATGTTTTGCAACTGAGGTGCCTTTGGTACTTTGCCATTAGACTTTTGGTAGGGCTTTGGTGCCTTTTGAGGTAACATCATAATCTTTCCTTCTGAAAGGCCTCATAGTCAAGTCGTTCTGAGTCTGTTTCGCCTTGTTTTGTCTCTTGATGCCTTTGGTTCCACTGGGGCAATAAGTGTTTGGTGGAGGTTAGGTTTACAGAAAAAGGGTCCTAGTGGGGTAAATGGTTTAAAATACTCGAGTACTCTGCTTAAGACATTTCAACCTATCCATAACTTCTCCAATCGAGATCTGGGTGTCTATAATATCACAAAAAGATAAATCCCTAGAGAAAGAAAAAATGACATTGCCTTCATGATCTCTAAGAATCCCACCAAAGCCAGCCTTCTGAGTTTTTTGTCTAACACTGCCATCAAAATTAAGTTTCAGCCAGCCAAGCGGTGGAGGGTGCCAAAGGGAAGGCTTGAGACATTTATGCTGCCTATGAAAGAGAAGATCCCCAAAGTTGGTGAAGAAAGCTTATTTGTGGTGTTTCTTGAAACAAAGGAAAGCCTAAGCTCAATGAACTATGAGGTTCATGATTCTGTTAGAAATCATTTCTTTATCACTATTTACACCTTCAAAGATGCAAAGATTTTTCTCTTTCTATAAACACCGCAGTGCAGCAGTACAAGGATACGTCAAAGGTCGATGCCTTAGAATACATGGCAATCCTCATCTACTTGAAAACATAGGAAATAAACATTAACCAAAAGTTTGCCTCTCTTTCTCAACCTATCTCCCGTTAGAACCCTTGCTTGTTCCAATAGCCATAAGAACGATTTGACCCTTTTAGGGATCTTAATAATCCATACCTTTGTGTTTCTGTTACTCAAGTTGAAGATCCTATCATTACTAACTTCATGATACAGGGACCTTATTGAGAATCGACCATTGGGGTTGAGCTTCCAGATAATATAGTCATCTCTGTATGGAAAACAGCAAAAAGAATTGAGCTGCTGCAGCAAGGCAAAAAACTGGCATTCCATGGCTTCGTCAACCCTTCTCACCATCAAGCTAATCTTCCAAATACAGTTTAGACCCTGACCTTCGACCATCTCAAAGATCAAAGCGTGTTTAGCATCAGCCCACCGATAGATGTTCGGAAATTGGATTCTAAGGGGAACATCACCTAGCACCAGTGGCCAAACCATAATTTAGTGCAGAAGCCATTCCGCACCTTCATTCTACTATAAAATAGAAAGAGAGATCGAACCGAATTAATCCGTTTCCACATCATAGTATGCTTTCTGCACACTCATTCAATAAAAGTTTTTAACCTTGTCAAAATTTTGTTCATTTATTTTATGAAAAGCATTTTGTGTTCAAAGGTAGTTAAGAGTGGGTCCTTAGAATGTATTAAAATTTAGGAGTTTATTTTTATATTTTATGGATTAGATGTGGGACATGTAAGTAGGGTAGCCACAAGTAATATCAGGTATTTTTTAAGCAAAATTAAAAATTTCACTGCTAATCCAAAATTCATTTTGTTCTACTGGTAGTGGGGCCGTTGTGTCCTAGGGGCTAAAAAAACTTTTGAATTTTCAAAAACAAAAATTTCCATAGGAATTTTAAATTTTAAAGATGAGGTCATGGCATTTTGGGCCAAAAAAAAAAAAAAAGGGGAAATTATCGCTAATATACCTAAATTTTAATAAAATCGCAAAAAAAACCCAACTTCTCAAAACCTCTCCCACACCTTTTTTTCCCAAATTTTGGCTTTTTTTAAACAAAAATACCTTTTATGGCAGTCTTTCTACCGTAATACATTTTGATCTTTACGGTAATTTAAATACCGTTACAAATTGAGATAGTATTATGGTATATAAAATACCATAACAATATGAAGTTATATAACGGTATTCTGAGTACCGTAATAACTAATCTTCTTTTTACGGTATTCCTAATGTAATAATTGTTTGAATTATTACGGTAATTAAATTATCGTAGTGTATGGTAAAGACTTTATGGTATTCTTATTACCGTAATAAGTTGAGAAGCTTCAAATCGAAACTAATATCAGGGTCACCCCTCTCCTCTTTGTGAACTTCTTGACTGATATTGTGATACAAGAATCTAATGGATTGAATAGAATCTACCGATTGGCCAGTCATCTATCTCTTGTTTTTAGGATTTGATATCAGTTTGGACAAAAATTGCAGGACAAGAGAGCGGTAAGCAAACTGCCAAGCTTTTGATGCAAGCTGGTTTATTTGGTGTCCATTCCATCTTTCTGCCTTTCGTACCTATTCTCTACCCTTGTAGTGTAGAGAAGTGGAACTTGTTCTTCATATTCTCGACACAAATATCTTTCGAAGTGCTGTGTTGCCATTAACGGTGATTGCAGCCGTTTATCCCTTGATTTCATTTTTCTCACTCACACAACCCATGTATTGCGAAGTGCGATGTTGCCATAAACGAAGTATTTTTGCCGACAATTACCAATTTGCTGACAATTTCTCCATCTTTCTCTCTCTAATTGACATTCTTTCTCTCTCTATAGATTTGGTACAGTATTTGCTGTGGTATCTGGTGGGCAAGCATCAGAGAAAGATGCGAAGACGGAGAAGAAAAACAATGGAAATTCTAGTGATACAGCCAAAAAGTTCATAGGTAGGACAGGGAGGAGAAGCTAACCTTGATATTAGCTTCGGTTTGAAGTTTTTCAAGTAATAAAAATACCATAAGGACTTCACTATACACTATAGTAATTTAATTACCATATTAATTCAAATAATTACGGTATTAAGAATACTATAAAACGAAGATTAGTTATTACGGTACACGAAGTACCGTAATATAACTTCATACTATTACGGTATTTTATATACCGTAATACTATCTCAATTTGTAACTGTGTTTAAATTACCGTAAAGATCAAAATGTATTATGGTAGAAAGACTACCGTAAAAAGTATTGTCATCCAAAAAATCCAAAAATTGGAAAAAAGGGTGTGGATGAAGTTTTGGGAAGTTAGAGATTTTTTTACAATTTTATTAAAATTTAAGTATATTTGCGATAATTTCTCCAAAAAATAAAATAAAAAAAAAAAGTATAAAAAAATTTAAAAAGAAAAGAAAAGGTGTAAACGTAAATGCCAGAGTCCAAAAAAAATAAAAATTACTCCAAACTAGGAGGATATGTGTCTAAATTACTCCAAATTATACTTTAAGGAATTAACCCTGCTACAGTAATACCGTAAATCGTTCCAAACCTTCCAATTTACAGAAGGACAACAACGACTTATTTGAAAAAGTGTAGTGGTGATTTTGTAATTTTATCTTGACGGGTGGCGCTCTGCGAAGGCGTAACGGCTTTGTATTTTCCCAGTGCAATCCGACCCAAAGCATCAAAAAAACATGACTTCATAATTTTAAACTCTCCCTCCAACGGCTAGTTTAACGGCTATATTCGGACATGGAAGGAATAATAGGGGGCTCTCTTTTACACCAAACTAAACCGCCATTCTCTCTCCATATGCGTGTGTGTGTGTGTGTGCTGAGGAGATATCTGCAAAGAAAGCTCTCTCTCTCTCTCTCTCTCTCTCTCTCTCTCTCATTGTTTGTGCTGAGGAGACATCTGCAAAACTTGTGGCCATGGAGCTGTGGAAGAACCCTGTTCCCTTGGAAAATAGGGTTTCCAAATCGGCTCCATGTTCACCCATGAAGCCTATTCTTCAGAGGACTCATACCTACCCAGATGCAGCGCATGTTCTTCATAAAGTTCCTATTGGAGATGGCCCTTATGTCAGGGCCAAACGTGTTCAGGTAAATTCTCCCTCTCCAATAGTAGTGGGTTTTCTTTTTCATGGGGATTTAAGTTTTTTTGGGTTTCTTTGTACTAGTTATTTGTTTTTTTTCTTTTTTGTGAGGGAAGATCATTGGAATTGAATATCTGTTTCGTTGATAGTACTGAATTTTCATTATTTATGATAATTCGTGGATGAATTCCTTTTTATGTGATGTTTTCCTATTTCTATTGTCTGGGTTCTCAATCGGCCATGGAATTCTTGATTTCTGATGACTCTACTATGCTACTTTCTTTTCTTAAAATAATTTTTTAGATCTTGTAAGAACTATGTATTTATTTTTCTTATACTCTCATTTGATTATTCCTTTGATGCTATTTTTGTTGAACTGATTGGTTTTTAGTTTTATTTATTTGCTGAATAGATCATCACAATTGCTTTACTAGTTGTGCATCAACTTTCCTTTGTTTGCATGGATTCCTAGGTGTTGAAATTCTTGTTTTTGTTAATTTCTCACATTGCCATTTAGTTCAATGCATTTTTTAAATCTTATCATTATAGTTTTTAGTATTGTGTGGTCTCTGTACTAGAGTGAAAATGTTTCTCTAGCAAAACTGACCAAATTGGCTAGTTCTTTTTCTTTGCAAAATTTTTTGCATTTGCTTTAGAGTTTTTCTTTTAATTTATTATGCTTACTGTAGCAGTAGGCCATTATCATTTCCATTTATTCATTTTTTATTTTTGAAATTTCTTTGTTCTTCAACCTGCTTCTTACTTATTTCCAAAAGTTAATTGGTAGTTGCACATCTGATTTTGACAGTGGCTTTTTGCTCCACTGAATGTTTTTGGAGCTAAATCTATATTTTTTAGCTTAGCACCTTTTCAATTGTTAATTCTTCGATTAGTCGCATTTTGCATCAGTTTCTCTTATTTGATGCTTGAATGAGTAGTTTTTCAGTTATAAACACTACTTTAGTTTTACTTCAGTGGAGTTTATTGCATTTATTTACCATGTTAGATTGATTGCCAAATATGGATTAATTAGGAATAACATGGGGTTATTGGATATTTTTCTACCTCTATTGTCTCCCATTAAATTGAAATCATAGACACGAGCCCAGTCTATGCCGTAACATACCCTTCCTTACAAGCATTCGAAGAACTGGACTAGGGCTTCTCACAATGCTAAAAAATGGATATCAAAGGAGCTGATGTGAAAGGAAATCAAGGGTGGATACCAGAGAACCTAATGTGAAAGGAAATCAAGGGAAAGAAGGGTTTTTTTTTCTCATGGATTTGATTTCCTCAATTTTCATGATTAAAACTGCAGACCTAGAGTTGGATTGTGAAACTAATAAAGAATTGTGGAGAAGAACATTTCCTGTCATATACTTTTTTGGTTGGGTTTGACGACCTTTATTTCTTCTTGTTCTTGATGCTGTCCTACCTAATCCATCTGGGTTCTTTGCTTTGTTTTGTGAACAGCTCATAGAGAAGGATCCTGCAAGGGCAATTGTCATGTTTTGGGTTGCCATCAATGCAGGGGATCGAGTTGACAGTGCGCTCAAGGACATGGCCATTGTTATGAAGCAGCAGAACAGGCCTGAAGAGGCAATTGAAGCGATAAAATCACTTCGAAGCAAGTGTTCTGATCAAGCCCAGGAGTCCCTGGATAATATCCTACTTGATCTCTATAAGGTCAAGTTTCCCTCATGCTCCCCAAATGGAAGTTTTCATACCCATTTTGTAGATTTGTTTTGTGCCTTTATTTGTAAACTAATACCATAGAAACATGACTCTCTCTCACACACACACTTTTTGTTCTTTTCTTCTTCTTCTTTTCTTAATTGCAGAGGTGTGGGAGATTAGATGATCAGGTCGCTCTCCTGAAGCACAAATTGCTTCTTATCAACCAAGGCATGGCATTCAATGGCAAGCGAACCAAGACAGCCAGATCTCATGGAAAAAAGTTTCAGGTCTCTTTAGAACAGGAGGCCACAAGATTGCTGGTATTAATTGAATTGAAAAAATGTTTGATCTTCTTGTTTTGTACTCTTCTCCTACTATTGGATTTACATTAAACAATGTTGTGAAATTAACTAGTATCTATGTGCTTTTATCTTTGCAGGGAAATTTGGGTTGGGCTCTAATGCAACAGAACAACCATGTGGAAGCAGAAGCAGCTTATAGGAAGGCCCTTTCAATGGAATTAGATAACAATAAGATGTGTAACCTGGGGATTTGTCTGATGAAGCAAGGGAGGATAGAGGAGGCCAAAGCAACTCTACGATGTGTTAAGCCTGCTGTTGCAGATGGCTTGAGAGCAGATTCTCATTTAAAAGCCTACGAAAGGGCACAAGAGATGCTCAAAGACCTCGACAGCCCATCAATTAATAGCCCAGATACATTTACTAAGGCCATTGAGGCCTTTTTGAATTTTTCCTCTGTATGGCAACCTCAGCCCTGTTTACCAGCTCCACCACCACCATTGTTTCCCTCAAACCAGAAGCACGATGGGTTTCATGATGAAAATTTGGATCTTAACATTGGAAGAGGAAATCGAAGGAATAATGGGCTTCTTTCTCCTCCGCTACGGAAACATGAAGCTTCATTGATGAATAAGAACTCTCTTAATGTTGATGCCCCACCATTTATTTCAAAGATGGCAAGGAATCACCTAGAAAAGAACAATCTAAAGAGGTCACGATCTTCATCTCTCGAGACAGTTGACTATATTGATGCTTTACCAGACTCGAAGGAGTTTGAAGAAGCCATTCTAGCAGCTGCAATTGGCTGTGAAGCAAGAGAATCAGTTATTTATCCAAGACAAGTCCACCGAAGGCTGGTTTTGAATGTGAAGGCCTGAAATTGTTTAACTTAATATATTATTTTGTTATCCCTTTTTTGTTTAATTTAAACAAGCTAATGTAGCTGGAGGAGATGGGCTTTTTCTCCTCTTTCCGGAGTTGAACTAGGCATGTGGCCTTGTGGCTCTTCTGACCTTCCAAGGAAAGGGTTGTGGATACCATTTATCTCTGTTCTTCTATATTATTTCCTTCTCGTTATTTAACTTGAAATCAGGTAGGACTCAAATCACCTTTCACATTGAAAGGGGTTCTGGATTGATTTGTATTCTGTATAACAGGAGGATCGATTGTCGTAAATTGTAACGACCCAAATGAGAAGAGCCTTCATTGTTTCAAATATATTCCTTACACATGAGTTTGTTTTCTTACATTTCCTTTTCTAACTTCTAGAACACAGTTGAAATTTTTCAGACCTGAATAGAAAGAGCAAATCCAATATATGGGATTACGATATTTTAGCATATGCAGTTTGATCATGAAAAGTGTTGAATCCAAAGGTAATAGTCGTGCTTGCAAGAGCACAACTATTATAAGTTTGTTACACATGAGTTTGTTTTCTTACATGAACCCCCAAGACAAATGGGAATGATTTCCTTTTCTAACTTCTAGAACACAGTCGAAATTTCTCAGACCTGAATAGAAAGAGAAAATCCAATATATGGGATTATGATATTTTAGCATATGCAGTTTGATCATGAAAAGTGTTGAATCCAAAGGTAATAGTCGTGCTTGCAAGAGCACAACTATTATAAGAAATGCGTTTTTAATTTGAACATCTTGAATGCAGGAACTCCTGAATTTGATCATAAAACGTGAAGTTTGTGGAGTAACTATTTTCCATGAAAGCTCTTTTAAATTTCTTCCATTATACGAATATGAGTAGTACTCTTCAAATTTTCCCTTTTACATATTCTATTATGCTAGGGAAGTAAATAGGGAAAATTTCGTACAGAATTTTTATTTTTTATCTTATTTCATGGTAGACCCTCCTTTCATTTTTCTTTCATGCAGTATAAAAAAATCTTTAAGGATTTCACCGTACCTCCACATCTCTTATCTCCATCATTTATTCACTTTTGACCATAAAAATTAGCTCCAATAAACATTTTTATATCATTTCAACCCAATGTGAGATAGAGAGATAGGGAGCCCTCAACATGGCATTAAGGGGTTGAAAAGGTATATTTTTCAAAATATTTTTGAACCTTTTGGGTTAAAAGATATAATGGAGTGGGAGATTATGATGGGGGTGGGTTAAAAAAGTTTTTGAAATGTTTTTAGAACGTTTTTTGGTTGAAATGGTATAAAAATGTTTGTTGGGGCTAATTTTTATAGCCAAAAGTGAATAAATAAGGGAGATAAGAAATGAAAGGGTATCGTGAAATCTTTAGATATTTTTTTATGCCGCTTGAAAGAAAATAGAAGGAGGGTCTAACATGAAATAAGATGGGGAATTAGAGTTCTGTATGAAATTTTCCCTAAATATAATTTGTTACCTATCAATAATAATTGAAAAGACTCAAGGGAGAACATTACTGTTCAAAATTCCCCTTCTATTGTGCTAGGGAAGTGAAAAAAATTATGTACCTATAATTGAAAATACTCAAGGGACGGCATGTCCATCTGTTTTCACAACCGAGGGTGTGGCCTTAAAGTACTCCCAACTCAAGCAATGAAAGTAATAAAAATTTACAACCACATATTAGCTCGAGCAAAAAGTGTATATAAAGCCGAGGCTTTAAAAAAATCAAATTAGAGCCCACCTCAAAAATATCACTAGAAGAGGTTGTTTTGATACCCAAATATCCTTAAATTGACCATCTTAAAATCAAGATGCATGGACATGAGAAAAAATAAATTTCACGTTTGAAAATAGTGCATCTTGTCATGCATTTTTGGACCATCAATTTTCAAGATTTTCAATTTTTCATAGATCCGCTCGATCTATACTATTTTTTAACCTTTAAATTTTATAATTAAAGATAAAAATATATTTAAAGGCTATCACAAAGATTTCCAGTATTAAAACCACATTTATCGACACTATTTGAAAGTGCACTGTACTTTGATTGTTTAGAGCTTCGACTCTATACAATCAATGCTTGTGATTATTAGATGATTATCAGAGACCTCAATGTTGAATTCATCATCAAAACCCCTATCAGTGATTTTGCAGAAACAGTGGAGGCATTGGTATATATTTTGTGATGACAAAGTGACACCAAAGAGTAGGGGAGTGGGTACTTCTGATTCTCAAAATTGTGGTTTTGGAGTACAGGGTTCCAGCTATACTCAAAAGGAGTGGGATTTGGACTCGGTAGTTGTCATTTGGTTAACCTTTTAGGCTCACAAGGTTGAGGAATTAGTGGGGGTGCATGGGTTTGTTTGATCAATGGGTGCTTGGAGGTGACGCAAAGTGACGAGGTTAAGACCCCTTGTAGATAACAACTATATTAAATGGATAATAGATGGGAATATGGTGAGATAGACATGAATTTACCTGTGGATATTACTTTGCCTTTTGTCTATTTTCTGCCAACTGTTGAAATCAAATGCCGTAAATGAAATGAATTGAGCAACTGGTACTACAAGGTAGCAGCAGATGTCAAGGAATGTGATGTTACAGTGGTGGAGGGAATGGAGAACTAGATGTGATGCAAACGTTCTCTAAGGTGATACTATAATCCACTTAGTTTTATAGTGTGACAGTAAAGAATTTTGGGGTGTTTGAATCTGAATTTGGCTGCTACCTAATGGTTTATTTATTGTAGTAGCAGCATAACACAGCTTGGGCAGCAGCATGAGAGAGGGGTGAAGACTTTATGAGTAGTGTTTTAGGGGTGAATGATGAGTGAGCACCATTAATATGGATGCAAAGGGTCAGCACTAGATCCATCAGAAGTAGATTTGGGATAAGATTTCTCGAAATTTCAAAGGGAGAGCTTCCAATTGAAATAATATGCCTTGACAGGATGAAGATACTTGCATGTGTTATGGTTGATCCATAAATCTGATTTCCAGTGTTGTTTGTGTTGTGGAAAGGGGGATGAGGGTAAAAATGAGAAAGACAGTCTATGTATGTCCAGGATTTTGTTTAATTCTCATGGATGAGTTGTAACATGGTATTCAGTCCAAAGGATGCAGTCGCTCTTACATGGAATGCACCCAAACTAACGAGGAAAATCCTCCCAAATGATGGATTTATACAAACAAACAACCCAAAAGTTTAGAAACCTCCATTTCCAAACCTAAGAAATAGAAATAGAAACTGTTGCTACGATTACATGTTGGGTACGAGCCTTTTTTAACTTCAATTTGTATGAACCAACAAAATACCCAACCACGATCCTAGACAGAATTGAATTGTTGTTGACATTTCTTATATTTACTAAAGGAGCCATTTTCATTGTCACTGTGCCGGCTGTTAAATAAGGTCGGCTTGCGTAGGACTCAATCTTGGTACCAATCCATAACGATCAAAGTCGAATCGCGAGTCAATTAATGAAGCAAATTCAATGAAGCAGCTATTGGTACCATATAGAAGCAGCCATAAACGGGAGAGTCCTAACCAATTCGAAAGATCATTCAGTGTAGTACCTCTATATATTTTTAATAGGACTCTTACCTCAAATCTTGACGATTGAATATGGATTGGCAAATATTACTTTTATAAAGCCGCCATGGTGAAATCAGTAGCTCTTAGGAAGCAGTGCTAGAGCATCTCGATTCGAATCCAAGTGGCGGCACCCTCGAACCCCAAAGGGGATACAATAGATCCTATATCCCATAATTGAAAATAGAATTCAATTATTTATTTCTATATCAGAATTAAAGGACATCCTCTTTGTTCATTTGAACTACAAACACAGAAAAACAAAAGTATTAAAATAAAAGAAAAATATCTCTTTGTCTCTTATTTTTAACTTCCATATCTTATGAGACCTAAAAATTGAAAATATTACTTGTAAGCAAAATGTATCCATCTTTTCTATCTTACAACCCCGTAGATCCCTTTGACCATAATTTTTTTTACCCAAACAAATACTAAAATGACACCCTATTCAAGCTCCATCTCTCTCTCTAAAACTCCATCTCTCTCTTTGCGTCCAGTCAAGGGGTTTAGCTGATCTTCATTTTAAAGAATAAAATATACGTTATCACTTCTCAATTCGTTTGATAGGGCTGCAGCCCTATCAAAATAAGTAAAGCCCATAAGGAAGTAGTTCCTTTCCGTCTTTGTGAATCAAAAAATAAATAAAAAATATACAAGAAATAAAAATATAAAAATTTGCTGAAAATAAAAAACAAACCTAACACAAAGATTCAGGTGGAAAACCCTTCAAAGAAGGGAAAAATAATGGGGCACCACAAATGAAATTCACTATGCATAAAATAATTACAATAGATCTTCCCAAATTAACTGGCCTTAACTTAAGGATTAGGAATAAAAAAAAGAGAAAAATACAGGGTTAGCTCTATGGGAACTACTTCATCTTCCTCCCCTTCTCAAAAGAATAACTTCTCTCCAACCCTCATTGGAGAACACCAACTTCAATCATTTAGGAAGCTCTAAGCCTTTTGTGATATTTGGAAGAAAAAAACCCTCAATAATTTTTCTGCACATCAAAAAAACCCTAGAGAGAGAAACAAAGGATTTTAACCTGTCTCTATAAAAAAAAAATTATTCACCTCTCATGAAAATTAAGAAAGACTCTTTTTCTTAATTATTCTAATTGTTTTTCCAAAATACCCTTTTAATTTTTCTTTCCCAAAACATAGGCGCCAACCTCATGGAGCTAGAAGTCCATGGCCTTTTGAAAAAATCCATAACAATATCCCCTTCTAGGTGCATGAGGAGGGCTCCCCCCCTGCTTAGTGAATCTCTTGCCCCTTAAACTTGTGCTCAAGTAGCACCCATGCCATCCACGTACCCACAAAGCTCATGTTTATCGTTTGTTAGGGCCCTGGTCATTATAGTCGATGGATTGTGATTGGTACAAATTTTCTTTATTCGCTTCAAGTTATTCTTTGAGACAGCTTGTATCAAGTGATAGCAGACATCCATATGCTTCATTCTATCATGCTATACATCATTCTTGCAAATATTAATAATACTCTTATTATCACAATGAACCACATAGTTATCTTGCTTCAAACCAAGTTCCTTTATTAACCTCTTCATCCACAACATTTCTTTGCCTGCTTCTGTAGCCATTATATATTCTTCCTCTGTCGCAACACACTTCTGCAATTTGGATTGCCGTTACATAGCTCCCCTTGCAAAAGTGAATGAGTAACCTAACGTAGATTTCCTGGTATCGAGATCTCCAGTCATGTATTCATATCTATATCTATCTAGCACAACTTTTTCACTTCCAAAACATAAACATAATTTAGATATGCACTGGAGATATCTAAGAATCCATTTTACTGATGTGCAGTGCTCTTTGCTAGGCTTGGAAAGAAATCTACTCACCACACCCACATCATATACTATGTCTAGTCTTATACACATCATGACATTTATCAAACTCCCTATCGCTGAAGCAAAGGTTATATCTTCCATTTCTTTCTTTTCCTTTTCATTTGAAGGACTCTGTCTTGCACTCAACTTAAAGTATCCTGTAAGTTGCGTGCTAACTAGCTTTGCGCTCTTCATATTAAACTTGAAAAGTACCCATTCAATAAATTTTTCCTGTGACAACTATAACTTTTAGAGTTTCCTGAAATGTTCAATTTTCATGCCCAAAATCTACTACGATGGCCCCAAGTCCTTCAGGTCAAAGGACTTGCTTAATTCTAATGCCAAACAGTCCCATAGATTACATCAATATATGTGTCACAGCAATACTTTGTTGCACATGGTACAGACGATGCCATGATGCACGAATCTTTCGGTTTTTATTGCAGTGATAACTGATGTGAATGGAGGTTGAGCTATTACTCTAATAGACTCACCTACACAAGTGTCTAAGTGTAGCTACTTATGAGATTGACTTGTCTATCGAGCATGTATTTGAATTGAGATGCATGCAAAGGCCCAAAATGCATTGGACATTTACGAATACCAAAGAAATGTATACTATCTGGGTTTTGCATTACCAATTGTTATATAGGACTGTTGGCTCAGCACCTTATGGATCTTATTGTACATATGAGTAAATAATCCAGTCTAATGAGACCTTCATTTATGAGAATAGTTTGTGTGCCTGATATTTTCTCATATTATTTTGAAATAAATGGATGATATATTTGTTTTTTTGCATAAAAGATACTTTTCTATTTTAGAGTATGAAAATATAAAGAATATTGCCCAATGTACCACGCTTTTAAAATATTATTTTTCAAATTCTTTCTTATTCAAGATCAAAAGAGAAAAATGGGGAAATTTTAGTACCGTATTGGCTACTTTTGATCTATAAAAGGAAGGGAAAAAAAAAATCCTCCAGAGGGGAAAAACATATGCTTACAGGACCTCCCCTGATTGTGATAGTGTAGGAAAGACATTTTCCTTTGACCGAACCCGTTGATATTAACACCAACACTTCCTTCCCAATTAAAAAACATTGGTGGCTTTAAAGGAAAATAATTCAATTCCCACTTAAAAACAGAGATGGCTTTAAAAGACCATAACTCAACTCCATCTCCTAACACCCTTTTTTTTTAAGGGCACTATTGGTGTAGTCCCGTGTAGGAAAGAGCATTGTTTAGGGAAAATTATAAATAATACCCCCTTGACCCAAAGTGAATTAGAATGGCTGCCTTATCGGATTCATTGTTTATAATGAAGCTGATATGTGCCGCACCGACTTCATTGTATAAAGCTAAGAGAAACATGGGTTCGAGGGCATATTTTTGTCATAACAAAGTCATTTTTTTACTAGGGATGGATGCCAAAAAAAAAACAGAAATTAAGTGTTGGAATTAGTGATCGAATCATCTTTGATTCATCTTGTGCCAATTAGAAATTAAATGTATACAATAAAATCATTTATCTTTTGAAAAATGAGGTAACAATCATTATTGGTTCTTAGATTTAATCAAAAGGCTGAGAGTGTACTATTGATTAAATTCAAAGTTTAAAAAAAAAAATTCTTGAACTCTAATCTGTCGGATTTGATATTTAATGATTAGAATTAGTTGCGATCTCCTTATTCTAAAGATAAATATTCTTATTGTATACAATCCCATAGCAAAAAAAAAATATAATTTGAAGTTGAAACCCATGATATGAGCATTCATCAAATGGATATTTTAAACGCAATCGAGGAAAAGGGGGATAATTTGGATCAGTTTTTTTTGCTCAAAAACATCCCTATGTTCTCCAATTTTTCTAATTTATCCTCAAATTATGTATGTGCAAGTCTCTCTACTGTGCGTGTAGAGAAAATAGTTTGCTTCTACATATAGAATCCAAATACATGAGAAATAGACTTGCATTGTGGGATTAGCTACAACAGTACAAGGGGAAAAAAGATGCGCTTTAAGCCGTCAGATGTGTGGCTGGGAACCGAAGAAAGTTCAAGAAAATTCTTATAACACAGTAAATGATAGAGCCACATCACATCTGACAGTCGAGGATGTCCATGCTGGTTACCTTTATGCAGTACAAAAAGGTTAACAATCAATCAAATTAAATATTTTCCTTCTAATATGGAAATAAGCGTATTGTGCTACAATTTTTGTTTAAAACAGTGCTAGCCACAACTCCTTGATACTCAATAATCACATTAACGAAAAAGGAGATGGCTAGCATTCGATTTTAAACCCAAAAGGTTGTGTAGCATGCAAAACAAAAATTAACTTCAGCAAATATTGTGACACATAACAACTGACTGGCACAGATGGCCTATTCAAAAATTAATATGAGAACCATGAGAAGACAGCATTGTATTTCAATCTGAATGGCAGATAGTAAATGCATTGGCAGCACATCATATAAAGAAACGGACCCACTCTTGGATCAGAAACATGTTATGCATATTGAGTACTGGGGGGTACTAAAAATTGTTTATTGGAAGAGTTGGATTTGCATTGGAATGAGAATGAAACCCTGTCCCTGTTGCAATTATGCCATTGCTTATGTTGCTTACATGACGTTCTACTAACACCAGCATAGCCATGATCATCATTATTACTTCAATAACTGTTTGTATTTTGCTGCATTATTAGTTTATTTGTACTTTGTAACACAAAGTATGTCACAGCATGCTCTTTCTTATTCAAACAGTATTCTGCTGTACCCTGATGTGAATCGTCTGATAATATGATTTCTAAGACTTCAACTACTAGAGAGAGGAAAAACATCTCCTCATCAAAGCAAGCAGGAGAATATTTTACTTAACCCTTCTATTGACCTCATAGAAGTAACTCAAGATCACAACTGCAGCTGCAACAGCAACTCCGACAGCACTCTGTGCCAGTATCAAACTCGTATTTGCTTCTGTTTTGGACCCCAATGACCCTGGAGGCGTAAACCCAAGTTCAGACAATTTCTTGTGAGATTCCGCATAATCTCTGAAAAAGGTGTCCTCATCCTGCCACAATCCAATAATAAAAGAACAGAGCAACATTAGAAAACTAACGAAATCACAATTTAGATCTCTTTAAGTGTAAAAAATTCTCAAAGAAACCAAACTCGAAATGTACACAATGGTAAAGCAAAGGAAGTCAGCCATGTTATAAACTAAATTTCAGAAAGGTGTAAAATACTCATTTCAAAGTTCTGAGAAGTTTCACAGTTATTTTTCCTAATAAATGATCCACACCTCAGCAACTCACCCTTGCATAGAGCTCGACATATTCACGAAACACAGGATCCTCCAACAGAGCCTTGTCAGTGGGGAGTTTCAACAGTCCCTCTGATTCCCCCTTCAGTAGCTCTCTGAAAAAAGTAAAATCCAAAGTGGTTATGATAATGTTACTTTGGCAATTTAAAAAAAAAACCCAGACATTGGTATCCCATACTTGGCATTGATATCAAAAGAAAATTAGCCATCGATCTTACAAAAAATAAGAGTCGTCAAATTTAAGAGGATCATTAGTCCATGCCCCCTCAAATCCTGACCTCTCGGGATGAGCCCTACCCTGAAAGAATAACCCATATCAGACATAGTAGATTGGTGGGTGTCAGGGGGTTTGGGGTTATAGAGTGTGTATGTGTGATCATGCATGTGGAGCGAGAAAGGGGAGGGGGAAGGAGAGAGAGTACCAAAGTGTGGCCTCCAGAGAGCGCAACTATATCCTTGTCAGTAAGTCCCATCCTATAGAAAATGTCTCTTAGATGATCTACACCTGCAAATAAGAACAAATGGGAAAAAAACAACGGTGAATACAGATTGAATGAATGACCAAATGACTTGAAGTAAGAATTTCCTGATAATCAAATTTTCAATATGCCCATGGGGAAAAAGCTTACCTCACAAAAGTGAGAAAGATATACAGCAATCAACTAATGTATGCATAAGCAAGCAAGGGAAAACTCATTTTCCAGTAGAACCATGATGCTTTTTGATGTCATTATAGAGTAGGACTAACACCAAATAGAAAAGGAACTATTTTAATGCTTCCAAACCTTCCAGCATGCTCATGCAAAACCTAAACAGGGCCTTGCACAAGACATGCAGACCATAAACTTTGATGAAAACATGTAATAAACAAAGTTCAGCAGCAGTACTTGTGAGTATTCATGTATGTCAGCAGTACTCGTGACAGGTTCAAGCACTCTCAGACTGCAGATAAGTCTGTTATTGTTGTGTAAGCATGAACATGTATAATAACTCTGTCCATACATGTGATTAGACAAGAAAAAAAATAGATTACATGTTGCATCATACACACGGGAATACGTTTTATGGAGTATGAGGATGTTTTCCATTTCATACATCTTATTAGGTCCAGGTAGGTGTACCGTGTTAGTTTCTCTCTCTCCTCCTTCCCGTCCTCTCTAAGTCAATGCATTGATACACAAAAGTATACCAGCATTCGACATCAATTCATGAAACTGACACTTTCCCTTAAATAAAAACTAATGAATGATACTGCATTAGTGATTTCTGATCGTCCAGAAGATCCAAATATAATATATTAACTTAAGTTACACTAAGAATATTAACACACAACATCAATTCTACAGTAAACAGAAGGAATCAAACATGATATCTCTAAACCCATATGATAAGGAAATTTAGAATACATAACCAGAAATCCAATTTACCACATTGCTAAACAACAGGGATTATACAACAAAATAGGTATTAACTATTGCATTCTACAGAAATACAAGCCATATTATACAGAAATAGATCAGTACAAATACATGGCAAAGTAGGAGGCAAATATCAACTTTACCACATATAGGTAATATAAATGACAGTTTTACCCTTCATTGTTGACACAGAGAGAACAATCAACCATCTACAAACTGAAAATTAGGAAAATTGTCAAAACAATGGCATTTCATCCCAGAATTTATCCAGGAAGTTGACCATGCCAGCAATCAATATTTGGACACAAAAAAATAAAAAAACTACAGCAAAATCTCTCCAAAATTTGAAATTTCAAACCGTAACTTCATCAAATTTTATCCCAAACTAAAAGAAAACAAAGAGGATCAGATATAAGGTTGATACAAGGTGGTCACATTAATCTTGACCATTGGATGTGAAATTGGGTGGTTACAATTATTCTATTGACCAAGTTCAAACTTCAAAAGAAAATTTCTAAAAGTTTGTGACACATCCAAGCTATCAAATCTCACATCAAATGGTTATAAGGAATTGTGACCACCTTGTACAAAGGGTAAATGGCCTCATTGTATACATTTCCTTATCGTTAGAGATGAAAATAAATTTTCAGGCTATCACAAAGATATTTGCTATTGAAAAATCATCTTCCGACACTATTTAGAGCAGATCTATAAATACTTGAAAATATTGAAAATTGATGTCCTAGATAATGAATTACAAGATGCACTATTTCCCAGACTTAAGATCCATTCTTTTTCACGTATATACATCTGGAGGTCGAGATAATCGATTTGAGGGTTTTTTGACATCGAAACAACCTCTTCTAGTGAATTTGTAAGTTGCAATTTAATTTGATTGTTTAGGGCCCCAACCTTAACAAGAAAGAATAGAATTCAAAATGAAGACATCTAAGGGGAACTTCAGGGTAGCACCAATAGGCGATAAGATGGGGGAAAGTAGACTAAGGTAGTCTAGCCATGTACATCGTCGACGTAGAACAATACCAATTAGAAGGGGTGATTTAATTCAAGTTTAAGGCTCTAAAAGGGCAAAGGGGAGGGCCCAAAAGGATATGGATAGAAGTAGTGAGAAAAGATATGGTGACTTACAGTCTGAGAGTATGGCCCTTGAGAGAGCGAAATAGGATTCATGTAGCCAACCCTAAATGGTTGAGATATATATATATATATATATATATATATATATATATATATATATATAGAAGGATCGATTCCGATATCCCTTGGTGCATTATCCTTTCAGCTTTTACATCGCAGAAAAAGACTTATACCCAACTTTCTAAAATCAAAATTCCAAATAACCACTCGGGTCTATAGAAAGCCCATAGGGCACCTCCACATTAAAAGAAAATGGTGTTTAACCCCCTCCTTTCATTTTTTACTATCCAAGTTACATCATTTACCCTTTTCGTTTTTCCAATAACTCCATCATATAAATGGAATTTGATATGCCTCTTTTAATCTACATATGAGGTTCATGAAATGAGAGAGAAATATGAGGGTTCAAAAGAGGTTGTGAGAGAGATAGGGGCCAAGAGGTTCATAGGTGAGGAAGAGAGAAAGAAAGGTGAAGCTTTTCTATGGTTTTGTTGAAGGAGTCATTAGGACAAAATAAAATAGATAAATATTGTAATTTGGACAATGAAGGTGCAAAGAGGGTCAAATATCATTTCTTTAGCTTGGAGGGGATCCATGGGCTTTACATGGACTTGCAGGATTATTTGGGATTGTGATTTTAGAGAGGGGATAATACATTTTTTTCCCTCTATATTGTCTTCGTCTTGATATCAAGCTGAAAGCTACAAACACATACACACACGCACACACACAGATAGAACCTTGAAAAAGAAATGATCGAACCCTTTACCAATTCTCACATTCTCACAACCTAAGCTTACCTGAGACATGTCAGTTAATGATTGGTTTTTCACAACAATGAATGCTACATTGACTGTGAAATTTCTCGGAGAGACACCGAGAGAACCAAGCACCCTTATTAAATTGTTCTCTCTCTCTCTCTCTCTCTCTCTCTCTCTCTCTCTCTCTCTCTCTCTCTCTCTCTCTCTCCTACATTTATACTAGAAACCAAATAAAAAAGTGCTTCTCATTTTCAAAACCTATGTATCTGCTCTCTGTAAATTCTCAGAGTGCAAGGCCAATAAGAGGATAAACCCCTTGTGTTTTTATTTCTCACTTACCATTATATCTCTCTTTAAGTTTATTGTTTACATATATCCTCCTTTTATTATTTACATATATCCTCCTTTCTTTATGTGCTTCCCTTGGAGCAAGGGGCACTAGATCACAAAGACAAAAACCATCCATGTGTTTGTCCCTTCCTTTTTATAGACTATTAATATGCACGTGCGTTGCACGTGATATTTAATATTCATCACTTAAAATATATTTACCAATGAAAATTTTTCAATAAAACATGGTATATTAGAGAGAGAGAACTTACTGCATTTATCTTCACAATTGAATATTTTATTAATTAATAATAAATTTGATAGAAATTTTTTTTAATATATTATTAATTAACACGGATCCAATTACCATACAATTAAAATAATGAAAATGACTTAAATAAATAATTTAAATTAAATAAATAAAACTAATAAATAGATTTATGCAGGGTCTTACTAATGCTAATATCCAATATATTAGTTTAAACAGTAGATCTTATTAATATCTATATCTAATATATTAGTCCCTTAAGGCATCCTCAAGATGCATTAACCTTATTATAAACAAAAAAGTGATAAGCATTTATACATATAAGAGATGAGAGAGAGATTTAAGAAAAAAGGGATTGCAAGTGATAAGGAAAGAAAGAGTGAGTGAGCGATTTAGAGTTGAGAGGTGAGATTAATAGATATTTCTTTCCTTAACCCACATGTTTCCCATTAAAAATAGACGGAAAATAGTAAGTTGAGTGAGAGGGATAAACTATGATAAATAAAAATAGGTACGTTTTTTATTGGGTTAGGGCTTTTTGTTGCGCATTGGAAATAATGAATGTGAGAGAGAGATAAATTATGCTTAATAAAAAATGCATGTTTATAAATGAGGGATGGCCATTTTCAATAAGTTGTGTTTTTTCTACGGTATTAACTTAAGTATAAAATTTATTTAAAAAACATGAACAGAGGAAATAATTCAGATATAATATTTGTCATAAAAGAGACTATATGCGACCAAAATATTTTCAATATTATTTCAAATAGAAGAATCAAGAGGGACATAGTGCATATGAAAAATACTAAGAAAAGGTTAGATAAGATGGGATCACAATATATCAGTTTTGAATAATTTTTAATAATTCAAAATTTATAATTAAAAAATAAAAGGCATTCAAGTATCTCAAAAAACAAAGAATTAAGATATGCTGAATCACATTAAAAAAAATATAGTATTGTCATTAAAAAGCTAATGCAATGTTAAAATAATTATAAAAACTTTTAAAATATAAAAATTATCGTTAAACTATGCAAAGGCCAAAATTGAGATAGAAACAAAATTATTATTTTAGTTTGTTTCTATTAGTAATATTTTTATTATTATAAAAATAAAATAATAAAAAAACGAAATTTATAAAATAAAAATAATAAGATTAAATTATTATTATTATTATTATTATTATTATTATTATTATTATTATTATTATTATTATTATTATTATTATTATTATTATTATTATTATTATTATTATTATTATTATTATTATTATTGTTATTATATTGTTATTTTATAAGGTAAGGCCCATTTATCTTGAATACTAAAGAAAAAGGATTATTTTTCTTTTTAATTCTTATGTTAAATGATAAATCGACTTTGTTTCTATCTCAATTTGCCCTTTAATTTTGTTTCATAATAAAGAGCTCAAAAGAGGCAATAACACACCTAGAAAATAGCAAGAGAAAGCAATTACTGTCATTAAAAAAACTATTGTAATGTTCATAATGTTAAAATATTCATAAAACACTAAAATATAACAAAATGTAGTTAAAATCATAAAGGGTTAAATTGAGACAGAAACAAAATTGATATAATCTAACATAAGAATCAAGAAGAAAAAAAAATCCTTTTTCTATTAGCATTTAAGATCCATGGGCTTTACCTTATAAGATAAAAATAACTTATAAAATAACAATTAAAATATTATTTCATAATAGAGGCATAATACAACTAGAAAATAGCAAGAGAAAGCTAGAAGAGACAATAACATAAATAAATAACTTATTAATAATATTAATAATATATATTATTTTATTACTATGTTCAAATTTATAATAAAATAATTTGAAGGATTCAAGAATCTATATCCTTAGTTTTTTCAATCTAATTGACTTTCACAACCTGTGAGAGAGAGATCAAACCACTTATTTTCTACACGTAAAAAAATCATATTACAATATGACCAATATACTACTATTTTATTACTATGTTCACATTTATAATTAAAACAATTCAAGAATCTAAATCCTTGGTTTTTTTTATTCTAATTGAGTTTCATGACTTGGGAGACAAAGAACAAACCACTTATAAAAAATAGCAGCATGTAAAAAAGGAGCTAAGGTAGTAGGGCGAGAAATAATTGGTTTCTTTATTATACATTATTGGGAGTTACTGCAAGATAGAAAAAAATAGAGAGCGAGTGAGAAATAGAGAGAAATAGAGAGAGAGAGAGAGAGAGAGAGAGAGAAACGGTTGAGAGAGAGACCTTTAAGAGGAAAGATTTTCAAAAAATAAATGGGAGAAAGATTTTATTAAACAGAGAGATAGAGATACGATAGAGAGGAAACCATAGATATAAATTAGGGAGAGGAGAGATTTTAGGAAAAGTAAATAGAAGAGAGATTTTAGGAAAGAGGGAGAGAGAGATAGAAATGGTAGAGAGGGTAACTGTAAACGATATAAAAAAGATAGACATAAGAGAAAAATTAGAAAGATATAAGAGATTTTTTAAGGAAATGTGTAAGAGGGAAGGAGAGAAAAAAGGAAAAAGTTGTGGGGGGTGATTTATTAGGAAAGAGAAAAGATAGGACACGTGGCACAAAACAGGGGGAAGATATTTAAATAAAGGTATAATAGGGAGAGAAAAAAAAGAAAATCGTGTGGATGAAGGGGGAGATTTATTAAGAAAAAAGAAAAATGGGACACGTGGCACAAAAATAGGAAAAAGAGAGAAGATGAAATCTTGTAGATAAGGGGAAGATATAAGAGGGAAAGAGAGAGAAAATCGTGTGGGGATGGGGTGGGGGTTGTGATTTATTAGGAAGGAAGAAATATGGGACATGTGGCACAAAATAAGGGGATGATATTTAAAAAAAGGTATAATAGGAGAGTGAAGAGAGAAAATTGTCTGGGTGGGGAGAGAGATTTATTAAAGAAGAGGAAAAATGGGACGTGGCACAAAAATAGGTGGGCAGAGAAAAGATGAAATCTTGTAGGTATGGGGAGAGATTTATTAAAGAAGAAGAAAAATAAGACACGTGGCACAACAATAGAGGAGGTATTCCTCTTGCTATTTTTGTGGAGGTATTCCTCTTGCTTAATATATAATAGATATCTCAAGCTTAGGACCAGAAAAACATGTGGCTAAAAATAGTACTTCACCACTCATTTCCACAAAATAGAGAACATAAGGAGCTATTGGCATAGAAAGATCGATAAATGCCTGCATCACTCTGTTTCAAGAAAAACCCGAGTGGAAATGGCAAGAATGAGCTCAACGACGAGGCAATTTCAGAAATTTTACCGGCATACTTTAGAGTCAACCATTTAGTAGGGCTCCAGACAAACAGTACAATGAGAAGGTGTTGATTAAGATTTACCATTTGCTGATGGTGCACAGTAGATTATGGCTGTTCGTAGGAAGCAAGAAGGTTAAGGCCATTAACATTTTCCCATCAAGAGGTACTAGGATGAGAAAATTTATTGGTGACATGGCCAAATTCCTAAATAAGTCTTGAAATTAATTGCCATATCTTGAAAATTTTCGAAATTTCCAATTAGTAAATGGTTCATCTCTCTCTCTAAATAAGAAATGGGTACAATAGTAATTTATACTTTTTATTAAAATGCTAAGAAAAACATTAAAAAATAGTAAGTAGGCTAAACTAAAGGTATATAATAATCTATACAGTAAACTGGGACCAAGAAATGGTGCAAAAGATGTCTTCAAACTAGCAAAAATGAGAGAAAAAATGCAGAGATCTAGACCATATTAAATGCATTAAGAGTGAGGATCAAAAGGTCTTGGTGAAGTATGACGAGGTCAATGAAAGGTGGAGAATAATTTTAAAAATTACTAAATGACAAACACAATAGGAACATAGCGGTAGCAGGAACAGTTGACATAAATGAGGGCGAAGGTCATAGATACATTCGTAAGAGGATATCAGAAGTGAATGAAGCTTTAAAAATGATGAAGATAGGGAAGGGTTTAGGACCATGGTATCCTAATAGAGGTTTGGAAGCACATGGGAGAGATTAGCATTGACTGGCTGACCAAATTGTTCAACAAGGTGTTGAGAATAAAGAAAATGTCAGATGAATAATAGAAAAGTACTGTAGTACCTATTTACAAGAACAAATAAGATATATAGAATTGTGCATACTATCAAGGGATCAAACTTATAAGCCACGCTATGAAGCTCTGGGAGAGAGTTACTGAGCAACGACTAAGACATGAAACGAGTGTATCAGAAAACCAATTCGATTTTATGCCAAGAAGGTCAACAACTGAGGCTATTTTCCTACTTAGGCAATTGATTGATAAGTTTATGGCGAAGGAAAAAGACTTTCACATGGTCTTTACTGATTTAGAGAAAGCTTATGAGAGAGTACATCGAGATTTGATTTGATGGGTGTTGGAAAAGAAATGAGTCACTAGACACTAAATCGACTTAGTAGAAGATATGTACGATGGAGCATGACTAGTGTACAAACAACTAGTGAAGAGATGAGCGAGTTTTCCATGACAATAGGTCTACATCAAAGGGTCAGAATTGAGCCCATACCTCTTTGTCTTAGTTATGAACGACTTAACTAGGCACCTACAAGATGAGGTACCGTAGTGCATGTTGTTCGCAGATGATAGTTTTGATTGACGAGACCCAAAACAGCATCAACACAAAGTTAGAACTTTAAAGGGCTGCTCTAGAATCTAAAGGTTTTAAAATTAGCCAAACTAAAATAGAATATACAGAATGCATGTTTAGTAATAATAGAACTACAGATGAGGAAGTAGTTAAAATTGATGGCCAGAAAATACCACAAAGAACGCACTTTCAATGTCTTGGGTCGATAATCCAGAAAAATAGAGAGATTGATGAAGAAGTCTCACATAGAATTAAAACTGGGTGAGCGAAGTAGAGAGTGCAACCGGCATTTTATGTGATCAACACAGACCAATGAAGTTGAAGGTCAAGTTTTATAGGACAGTTGTGATACTAGCTTTACTTTATAGGGAGGAATGTTGGGCGATTAAAAAACAATATACCCATATAATGAGTGTAGCAAAGATGAGGATGTTGAGATGGATGAGTGTCACGATAAAAAGGGACAATTCGAAATTGAATACATTCGAAAAAATTTAGGTGTGGCACCAATAGACGATAAGATGAGAAAGAGAGAGAATGGACATAAGTGGGCTGGCCATGTGTGCCGCAAATCCAACACAACACATATTAGGAGGTACAAGTTAGTTCAAGTGGAAGGCACAAAAAAGGTAAAGGGTACGCAAAAAAGAACATGTTTGGAAATAGTGAAAAAAGATATAGAGATTTATGGCCTCACTGAGGATATGGCCCTTAATATAGCATAATGGTGGACCAGGATTCGTGTAGCCAACCCCAATTAGTTGGGTAAAGAAGGGATCAAATTCGAGATTGAATACATTCAAGAAAATTTAGGTATGGCGCCAATAAGCGATAAAATGAGAGAGAGAGAGAGAGAAAGTAAACTTAGGTGGGCTGGCCATGTATGCTGCAAACCCAACACAATACCTATTAGGAGGTCCGAGTTAGTTCAAGTGGAAGGCTCAAAAAGAGCAAGGGGTAGGCCCAAAAGGACATGGTTGGAAGTAGTGAGAAAAGATATCGGGACTTCTGGCCTCAATGAGAGTATGGCCCTTAATATAGTATAATGGCAAACCAAGAGTCGTATAGCTGACCCCAATTAGTTAGAAAAAAGCTTTGACGATGATGACTGCATGGTAAAGTTAATATTCACCCCTACTTTTTGCCAAGTATGTGAATGGATTTATTTTTATGCAATTGGCCTAGATAATTTAATACTTTTTAGTAGAACACAGTTATTAAAATATATTTTGTTCTAAAAACCCCCAGAACAATATAAATCTCTCCTGGAATTTCTATATTCACCATTGGCAAACTTCGAGAACGAGAGTTTCACTTAGCTTATCAATCAAAATCCATGTCTAACTATTCAAGTTGCATTAAGACAACTTAGGTAATTCAGGTTTTAATAGGTAAGCGCCATCCATAAAACCCTTAAAAAAAGAGCTCCCTTGGATAAAGTAAAACAACCCTAATTGTTCATATAGTGTGCCCTTGAATGGGAAGCTCCTTTTGATCTACTTAAGATTGCTCATTCATTGTCACTAGCCTGAACTTACACTTATGCTCCAAACTACAAATTCATGTACTACAGGTTTCTTAGATTTCAAATGAGAGTCTGAAATCCCACATTGAATTAAAATAAGAAGAGTGTATTTGGTGAGAAGAGACCTTTTTTTGCATCAGGAAGCCTTCCTTCTTTCGGAGAGACCAATGAATCCTGGAAGTGTGAGCAAGAAATCAATTACCAAAAACAATGACTAAATACATTTCATGAACTTAGCATTACATGGTCATACCCTTCTGCCAGGAACAAAGTCAATAGTGGGTCCCCCAGTGACTTCCACAGCAACAACCCCAGCTAGCTGCAAATCAGAGTTCCAAAGAAATATTTGAAATAAATGCAATGATGTGAGAATACAAGGAACTTAATTGACATCCAGTGCATATGAGAATCCATGAGAAAAGAGCTCAGTCACAAATTCATGCTTTCTTAAATATTTATTATAGATTATAAATTCATGAGAATCCATGAGAAAATACCTCCATCATAAACCCATCCTAAAAATAGAATTAATCACATAAATTTCACTTATGAGTTATGATTGAATTCCCTAAATCTCAGCTTATTCCAATAACAGATATGCATTCATGAGTACTTGGGAATACCACGAAAAAAGAGAAACTCCAAATCAATGAACCTCAATAGCAAGAGCAGAACTCACTGTAATCATAATGCATGCTCCGTAAATTTTTTGATTTACAAACTTGTTTCACCCAAACCATCCCTTTCTCCCAAGTGGTCCACTAGTTCCCTATTTCAGTTTCCTTAACCTAGAAGATAAAATTCTCTCTCTTGCCTATTACCACTGTGGACTCCTCCCAATACCTCTCACGGGCTACACTTGCTCTCCTCTCATTGGTCATGAATGCGATAACATCATTCCTCTTTGTAATAACTTCATGGTAGCCCCTAAATACTCCGTAAGCTTTTATGCGGCACGACATTATAAAGTGTTTGATGCTAGCAAACAAGTTATACCCATCACAGTACAACATCAGATGCATTTCCCTTGAGAAATCTATGCAGTAGGGTTGCAACACAATATCCTTACCGATAGCAATTTGAGATGTTAGAAGATTGTAATATGAATAAAAGGGATGCACGATAGCTGTCTGCGAGAGATATCACCTGATAAAGGTCTGCATAGGTTATTGCCGGATGTCTTTCCTTGATTTCTTCTGCAATCAGCAAAAAAATAGAATTTACAAAATCTGTTACTGCATCAGGTTAAAGATTAGTTGAAATTCAGATATTCAGTTACAAGCAGATAGGGATTTAATCAGCCAATTTCCCAAGTCTACTCTGCTCGGGCCCTTCTGAAGTCTGTAAGCAACTAAACTTCCCAAGGGTGAAAAACAGGAAAGCCACATAAAGACTTCCCGAAGCTTTCTTTGTTAAGACTCAGGCAAGTCACATGGACTACCAAACTTTTAACAGACTCCTACTTGAACCGTATCTACGCCTAGAGAGTTAAACCAGTGAAATTTCAAAATTTATCCAAGTACTACAATAAATGAGTAGAAGCTTATAAACAATGACATAAACTACAAAACCAACCAAAAAAAAAATATGAAGAAAGAAAAAGATGTGACTATAAACACAGTATTTATAACTTGCTTTGGTGAGTCAAAATTCTCCTTGCCATTCAGCCAGCCCAATATTCAAGCAAACTCATTTTCACTCCTGTCTTGGTTCAGCCTTGAATTGACAGGGCCTGTCATCGGTCAACTTGGTTATAGTGCATCAGTTTGTCGGTAGAATTTCCAGGATAGACTTGGAACTTAATCTTCAATAAGGCCCTTTCATTTTTATCCTAAAACCTATTCTCTGATATTCCCAAAACACGTTGAGTGTGCCTCTAAGATCTTGTGTTGCCATAAGAATTGAGAGCAAAAGCGTTATTCAAAAATCAATTTAGGCTTTGGTGGCTGCTAGCCGGGATTGAGAAGGTTCGTTTTTGGGTAAAAACCTGTGGATGAACATAGTGGCCAATTCTCACAGGTAAACAAACTCATCGGTTTCTTTATTTTGTTATTGTTCTTTTGTTTTGTAGTGATCCTGCTATTTGGTATCAGAGCCTTGTTAGAATAAATCATGAAAAAAGTCGATAAAGAGATAAAATGTACTATAGATGTTGAAAAAAGTAGACATACAGGTCATGTAAGAATAGGAGAAGAAACTTTAATAAATATAAGTGCTGCTTTAAATTTTATATAGATGTTATATATAAAATAAAGGAACGAAGTGAAAATATGAGAGAAAGATTAGAAGAAATAGAAGAAAACTTAGAAACGATAGCAATAAAAAACAAAGAAAACAAAGAGAGGAAGCAAAGGAGGTGGCCTACAAGCAAGTAAAAATTCCTATATATGAGAACTCAAAATGATGAAAATATTCTCTAAAGATAGAAAGATGTGGAAACAACTAGAGGAATTAGCAATGAATTAGTAGAAGAAATAGAAGAAAAAGAAAATTCAAACCCTAAAAAGCAATTAACAGAAGAACAGGTACAAGAATAATATATGAAGACTAAAGATGTCGGGAGAATGAAGAATCTACAAGAAATAGAGAACAAGAAAGTTTATGTAGAATATTATGGAGAATATAATGAAAAAATAGGACAACAAGAAGAACAACCAGGGGAGGAAGTCTACATAGATATAGATAAGAAACCAGAAGACTTTCATAGAACAAGACATCATGATGAGGGTCCTAGTGAAAGAAGAAAAACTTTGTACTATCATGGAAATTATCCAAGTATAATGGGATTCTCTACAGGAGTATATGGAAAAGAAACGAAAACCATTCGAAGGAAAGAATACTATCGTAAACTAGTTCATTACGAACCTATAAATCCTTCAGGAATATATCTAGATTTAGACTGTGTAATAGATAGAGGACCAGCAATATCTGATTGGGAAAAAAGGCTATGGATATAGCTATGTGATAGAACCCTATATGATTGCTCAACAAGCCAGAGATTATATGTTTGATACTTTTAGAGGACAAGCTAAGGATTTTATTAACCAGTATAACAAAACTCAAGATTATAAAACTTGGCTAGCTACAGCTCAAGCAAATAAAGGACCAAAATCTTTAGGAAACCTACTAAGAAGGCAGTTTGTAGGATCAACAGAAAATTATAATAAGCAAGAGAAGATGAAAGCCGAAAAAGAACTAATAAACGCCAGTATATGCTCTACATGCTATTTTTGAAGAATACACATGCGAATACGAAAAATATTACTATAAAAAGAAGAGTTTTCGAGAGAAATATGGAAGAAGATGTATTATCATAATTTAACTCCATCTTGGGATAAATACAGGAAAGGACTAAGAAATTGTTGTGAAAACATATTGGAAATGCAAGGAAAATGAGGATGCAAAATTCAGAAAATCAACAACATATAAGAAGAGAAAGGTTTATCATAAGAATATATATTACAAGGAAAGAAAGTATAATAAGCATCCTTGCCCATCTGGGAAACAACGATCCCAATGCAGATGTTGGCTATATAATGAACTTGGGCATATAGCTACCGAATGTCCCAAGAAAAAACAAACAAAACAAAGATAAAGAAAATTGAAGAAGCAGAGGAAGAAAATCTAGAACCAATATTTGAAAAAGAAATCTTCGATGATAAAAGTGTACATTCTGAAATAGAATTTGAAGAGTCAGATATAGAATCAGAATTGGAAGAGAAGTCCATGATGTTTAAAGTAAGAGATCCGAAATGGGAAGAAGAGGAAGAGGATGATTATAGCTTAATTAGGCAAGCAAATATTATAAAAGAAGAACAAGATAGGTATGAAAATAATCCAATAAAACCAGACAAAATACCTTTCCTTTATGGAAAAAATTTTCAAGAAATAAAAAATTTCTATAGACCCTTGTTTGGATATAAGTTAAAAAAGAGAGAATTGGTATATTTTTAATAGCACATGGATCTGTAGTTTTATGTTTCCTTTATCTATCTGTAATCCTAAAAAATCAATCTCTTACTTTCTTAGTTCTATCTTTTCTCACTTAATATTGATACCATGTTCCTTTAATTCCTTGCTTAAAGCATTTAAATGACATATATGCTCTTCTGTATTTTTTCTAATAATTTCAAATTTTGGATTTCTTTGTTTATTATTCTCACCATGCTGGGCTGCAAGTTTTTAAGTAAAAGGTGTAAATCCTTCTATAACTATTTTATTGGCTTCTGTTAGTATAGGTGTAAGAGCTATTTTGCCTATTGGAGTTGTTTAATTTTTCTTCCTTTTTTTTTTATATGTTAATGGTGGAAATGGAGGGCGGGACGTATGCTTGTTGGAGTTGTTAAGGCTATATAGTCTATTTCTTGAATAAAGGGACTACTTGCTTTTAAAAAATCATTTCCCAAAAGGATATCACAATCCTATCCTGCGGATTGCCATACTCTATTAAATATAAAATTTTCTCCTCCTATTAAACATGGCACAACCTCAGCTATTCTACTATATTTAACTATTGTTTCGTTAGCTACTTGGGCTTTCATTATAGTCTTACTTTCTACACAATATTCTTCTAGTATTGGATTTTGTTTAGCTAAGCACATTCATGCTCCTATGTCTATGTAGGCATATAAATGATATTTTTTATATTCAGGAAATTTTAACTCTAGTTTAATATATGTACTATTAGGACTGGTAGTTATTTTTTCTCTATTTTCCTCTAATTATTTTATTACCTCTTCTCTCTTTTTTAACTTATATCAAAACAGAGGTCTATAGAAATTTATTATTTCTTGAAAAAATTTTCCATAAAGGAAAGGTATTTTGTCTGGTTTTATATGATTTTAGCATACGTATCATATTCTTCTTTTATAATATTTGATTGCCGAATTAAGCTATAATCATCATCTTCATCTTCTTCCCATTTCCATTCAATCTCTTACTTCAACCATCATGGACAGGTCTTCCAATTCTGATTCTTTGTCTGACTCTTCAGATTCTATTTCAGAATATACACTTTCATCATCAGAGATTTCTTTTTCAAATATTGGTTCTAGATTTTCTTCCGCTGCATCTTCAATTTTCTTTATCCTTTTCTGTTTAATTTTTCTTAGGACATTCGGTAGCAATATGCCCAAGTTAATTACATAGCCAACATCTGGATTGAAATAAGCACAAGATATCGGATATTTAATTACTCCAAGTAACACAATTGTAATGGAAAGATATTAGGAAGGTCGACTTGGGAACCCCTTGCACCACATTCACCTCCCTTTTCATATGAACTCCTATCTGCAGGAAAAGAGCCCATCCTTAATTGGTTAGCGCTTGACGATTTGCAACGCTACGTCCCGGACTCAATTCCTACTAAGGATAGGGGCCCTCTCCCTACTGATTCACCCAAAAAAAAAAAAAAAAACTCCTATCTGCACCTACAAATGACTATATGCACGCATGTATTGATACATATATATGCCTGAAATGAAACAAGTTTGTTTATAATATGAGAAGTAAGTTAGCTGCAACAAATAATAACTTAACAAATTGAAATAAAGATATGATTCAGTGGAATTACTACTCAACAAGCTGAATGGAAGAAGAAATGAGGTTGAGGTCAAGGTGGTAGCACCACCTGTGAGTCAGCTATCGGTCTCAGTTTCCATTCCTACCAATGCTAACCTCTTTTGAAACCTACTGATGGTTTCAAAAAATTGCTAACCCACTACTAAACGTTAATGTTCAAAAAACAAAAAAAAACAAAAAAAAAAGAGAAAAATAAAATAGAGCTAAATGGAAGAAACTGAGCAAAAGATACAAATTAAGCATAAAGTCATGCACATTTCACTGTTAAATTTTATGATTACTTTTTCTCAAAAAAAAAAAACCTTTATGATTAGCCATTGTCGTTATATAGTGTTATCACTAGGATATATGGTATTGTAGATACCAAAATTTTACATCACATCCATAAAAATGGTCCTTGAACGGGTTATTCTCTTTGTAACCCACTTAGTTGCTGCCAAGGACGAGCCACAATAAACAAGGGTTGCTCTTTATGCACACATTTATATGGATTGACTGCCCCGCATGCCGCTTTTTCCACCTTATAAGTACCAACACATGAAAAATCGGACACAGATGCATTAGTGTTGGACATATATATGGATATGGTATATACATTTATGTTATTGGACCATGTAAATAATCATAGAGTATACCATGAGAGATTGGTGTGAGATTCTTGCATCTAAACTTTTTAGGGCCTTTGGTCACCTTACTTGTTATCAAGCTAAAGGAAAAGGACAAATTTCAAAGGTGGATGTTGCTACATAAGACTTAACTATTTCCTAGAACACAACATACATACTAGCTAAAAATGAAAATAGAACCAAATCTCACCACAGAGGTCGATTGCTATTTTCAGGCCACTATTTGAGCCATGTTTGTACTCTTCTTCATTTCGGATTGAACCATTTGGACCACCAGTATTCGTCTTTGCATCATAAGTACCAGCATCATGCCATCTACGTAAAGAAAATATGTGTTCAGTTACATTGCGTATCACTGCTCTGAATTGAAAAGCTTCCATTTTCCCATGCAGAATAGTACTCAAATCACACTAGTACTTTTCCATTTTCACATAGAGTATACAAACACATAAAGGACAAAAGCAGGACCAGAATAAGATGAAGCATGTATGCCAGGAAAAAAGGCCAAAGATTGGACTTCTTGGAAGTAAGAAGAATCTTTTACTACATTTCTTGTAATATGAAATTAAGATGTGAAAATAAAAGGAGACTAACGTACAAAGACCACATAAACAGGAAAGCCTTGTCATGAAAATATTGTAAATCAACCAAGAGGTTTTAGAAACGCATTCTTCGAGGAATTGTGGCATCTTTGATAACTCCATGGGCCAGCAAATATAATTTTATCTACCATGCTGTGATTAAACTATTCATCTGTGTACAAGAAGCCAATGGGCAACTTTTGGCATAAAACAAGAAAATAGCAGTGCTGATGTGGAACAGGATTGATAGCTTTATGCCTACATACAGTTGTGATTGTCTCTGACATGGAAAGATTGGAAAGTTTTATTACAAAAAGGGTCTCCAAAATACCTATAACACAGACATGCATCAAGTTGCACCAGTATGTGCAGATATTCGTACTTGTAGTACCCTACATGTATAAATTCATTTGGAATATCAATAACACACTTCCCAAGCAAGAATGCGTTATGCAAGAATGCAGAAAAGACCACAGAATAAGTTCATTTATAGGTGGTTAGGCACAGTCGTACATCTTGAACATTTTCTTCATGGTCGTACACCTTCTTCAGAAGGTGCTTGTTATAAGGAAATGGCAAGGGCCATGCAGGACACAGACGGCAGGATTGAGTACTAAAACTGTCATCAATGAACGAAACCTCAGCACATGACATTCATAAAAGTTGTCTGAGTTGCTTCACCTCCTTGATCAAACATGGCATAAATACTGCACCAACATGTACAGCTTCACCAGATCAGATCCCTTGAAACTACAAGCCATCTCCTTGAAGCTGAAGCCCGCTAACCCACACCCTTGGAAGCTTATTCCTCAGCAGCTGAATCCATGGTTTAAGAACATGCACTCAGCCTGATGACTGGATGCGTCCCAAGAGGATCATCCAGGTCTCGCTGAGACTCGACCAACTCGGTAGTGACCTTAGGTAAAACTTGGTTTAACCTCTGTTGGTAAACCAAGAAAATCAACTACTAGGTCCTCTCATATGTTAACTCAATATTGTCCTTGCCAATTGGCAAGGCCGTCATTGTGATGCACAACACCAGTATTCCTGAAAATAATGCCAAATGGTGACACTAGTAGGCATGGCCCTATACCGCTCCGTAAGTGACTTCAACTATCTCACCCAAATGAATGCTATGAGACTCAGTTTTTATTTTTGTCATTGTTAACAAAGAAAAAGGCAAGAAAAACTCAAACAGCTCTCGGATCACAACTTGGGCATGTAAACTCAAAGCCAGAGTTAATTGAGGAATAAGACTGTCCTCAATAATAGAATATCGTCCTAACTCTCACCTGGATGAGAGAGTTCATCTAATTGGAAGTAAGAGAATCATCCCCCCAACCTAGGAATCTTCCCCATATTATAGCTAGTCTCAAGGGGTAGAAGTACGGCCTCCTAGGCCCATCTAATAATTTTATGCAAATCATCTCCACAATAAAAGGAGATGATGGCAAAGCTTAAAAAGAAATCCTCCTTAAAACTTGATAGAAAGACTCCTGCTACAATCATCACTTATCATAGGCATTGGGTCACCAAATGTAGGTCTTGAATATTCCACTCAAGCCATTAAGACCTCCTACATCTGACTGTCCTATATTTCCCAGGGAACTGTCATTGAAATTGAGCCTTAGGAAGCTTTTAGACAGTTTGACCCACCTTTTGCACTCTAGATCCACCTTTCCAAATCCACATTGCAATTTTTTCTATTATCATGCTTCGTCCATCAGCCATTCCAAAACATTATCATTTTAAATCAGATTACATGTGTACCCCATGGATCTACCTCACTAATGTTTCCCTTCAAGCTCTCAACTTGAGATTGCAAACACTTGTATTACTTGCTCTGCCCATATACAAATACTTCAAGACATAAAGAAAAAGGAATATTCCTCTATCATAAAGCCTATTATTTGTACCTCCTCAGAATGCTCTAAGTAAAGACCTAAAGATCCATGATACTTAAGAACATGTGATGTTCTAATCTAACCCAAAGGCACAAACTTGAGGTTGGATATGCATATTTAAGTTTCCAAATATTAGCAACTGGTAACTAAAACCTTTATATGCACCAATTGTAACATCATCTAAATTAGTGAAAAGGACAAGAAATGGTTTAGCATTAAATACAACAAACTAGACCAAAAATTAACCACTGAATTCAATTGTTCGATAAGTAAATTTAATTGATGGATTGCCGTTCATAACTACTAAAATATGGATTGCAATAAGTTGACAACTTTGCAAAGAGGAACTAGCGAACACAAGTTCAAACTTCTAAACTCAGAACTGAATTTAAACCTATGAAGAAAAGCATTAAATCCCACTTCAATCTTTATGAAAGTCTATTTCGCTTTTTATGCTGATGCCTGGACGCATCCAAATCAATTTCACTCACTAAAAGGCCAAGTCAGTCATTGATGACTTGGCTAGCGATGCTATTTTAAAGAGTTTGGATAAGTCAAGTTAAATCCAAAAAATCTGGGACATGAATGGTTTGGTACAAAGGGAGAAAATACTAGATTTTATTGCTCATGTCCTTAAATATGTCTAGATTAACCCCTAGTTTGGCTGCCGCATGTTATCTTGTCCATAACCATTTTGAGTTCCATGGAAATGCGGCCCTTTTGTAATTTGGATTAAAATTGCTATTTGCTAATTTTCTGCACTCACAGTTTTTCTAGTGTGTGCACACCTAAACCAGATCTAAAAAGCATCATCCAAGGAAGGCCCTCAAATATTTTCTGTAGATCACCTAAAATGCCACCCCAACAGCACTGATACACATTTCCAGGCTGCATCCTGAAGAGGCCTTATATAACAATCTCATGCTAAACTCCTTGTGTGTGAATGTGCAAACAAGCATATATTTACACTTACATTAAAGAAGTATCACCTACCTCCGAGGTAAAATAATAAACTTTACTAACTTCCTCATGAGTAAATTGACCTCATAAGAAGTGATATAAATGACCACATCACCATTCCTATTACTCGGACAACTAAGAGTACCGCTCAGACAACTTATAAAACAAATAGGCAAGGTATGCACAGCACATGCCTTCAGATAAGTGTATGAGTATTGAAATAATCGAGTTCCATGAGATCCATATATGTATGCATGAAAATGCACAGGTGGTTAGTTCCCTGGTTCTATGGGGCATCAATCAATGCCATATGGCCACAAGTAAAGGGCATAGACTCAAATCACATAAAAATATTCATTCTCATAAGAAATTATTAGTGTCCTTAGAAATGCATGTGGCAGACTGATCTCTAACAAATACAACCATACCAGTGAATACTTCATATTATTAGGAAGAAATCCTCAAAGTAGAAGCACCCATATCACTCTCAAAAGTCAAAATAGAACTTAAACAGAAAGGAATGGCTGACCTCAATTAACCACGACTGAATGAAAAATGGAAGTAGCTCTGCACAAGGGCATGTAATTTAAAGAATGATTGCTCACTTAATCAAAAATGAAACCTAAACCCAAGAGTAGTTGCTGACCAAGATTCAATCACTAGAACAAAAATGTTACTCAGAACAATTTTAGGAAACATCATATATAACAAAGGTAGCACAGAAAAATATATCCAACACAAATTAATAACAAAATAAAATTTTCCATATGAATCCGGAGTTTTAAACAGGAAAAGTAAAAGGAAATGGGAAGTACACAAGACTGAAACAGATTCGACCCTCTAATTTACACACATTATTCACCAAATAAGAAGCAGGTAAATGTAATGAAGTAGTGATCACGATAAGGGTAAGAAATTGAACATTCGATGATAGGCCAATTCCTCGAAATAGACAAACAATACGCTCCACAGCTCCAATGAGATAAACATAAAAAACGATGCCACCATCTAAAGGCTTTTGATTCAAAGACCAAACCACCCAATAGTCAAAACCGCAACGCTCAAAAAAAAAAAAACGTTTTCACTTGCAGTAAATAAAACACATCACATGAATATGCTAGAAAAGAAAAACAAGAATCAATAACAAAAATTAAATACTAAGAAGACAAGCAGAGAAAGGAACTGAAAAGGCTACAAATAAATTTCCACAATGAATTGAACAAATAAAAGGGAATGGTGAAGCTCAATAGGGCAGTAAGCATGTGAAAGAAAATATGCAAAGGCGAACTTTAGAGAAGAGCTTAAAACAGAGAGAAACAGAGAGAGGGAGAGAGAGTCAATACGCGAGACGGAGCATGATGGGGGCGCAGTTCTTCTGGGCGATCAGTGCTCGGAGGTCTCGCCGTGCCCTGTCGACTGCTTTTCGATAGGCAGCATCAACAACTGGTCTGGCCATCACGATTTCTCTTCTCTCTCTAAGAATTCCTGACGAAACTCTCTCTCCCTAGAATTCTCTGTAATGAAAGATGAAACCTAGGATTTTCTCCTCCTCTCTCTGAGAAACCCAAAAGGGTAAATGGGAATGCAAGAATCTTGCTCTGGGATCAATATGAAGAAGATGGAAAAGGGATCGCTTTCCTTGGGAGATGTAACAATGAATGATTCGGCGCAAAAGAAAGCGGGAATGAATCTACGACGCAGGGAGATTTTTGTTTTTTTCTCTTTTTTTTAAAACCTATTTTGGAAGGGAAAATCGAATACAGAATGGGATTGGTTTTGAAGTCATCTGAAACGACCACTCGTCATCCACGTTCGGAGACCAAGGTTCAGTTTATCCACTCCACTGAAAATGTAATAAATCATTCGCGACTTTCCATGTAAACACGAACCTGACTAGGAAAAGGGCGGGCCATGGTGTGTATGCTGTGCATTACAGTGAGAGGGTATGCGCCGTTCATTCTAGTGATTTGAACAATATATTATTCGTTGTGACCCACCGTAACGCACCTTAATCTCCCCGCTGGGAAATTTTTTCGTTCATGTAAAACCAATGGTTTAAAAAACGGATCGGTGACCCCGATCGGGCTTCCCAAAAACCGATCCGGATCGGTGATCCGGATCGAGAATTGGGTGAATCGGTCAGAATTGGGTGACTCGGTCAGAATTGGGTGAATCGGTCAGAATAAAATAAGTATATCAACATACATGAACTACAATAAAGCATAAAATTAGTAACATATGATCTAAAAATAAAATGATAGACGACGTTATTGTTCTTCTTGGTCACGCTGGTGCCATTGATTGAATTCGTGTAACAATTCATTGATTCGATCTAAAAACGAATCATCGATATTAGCAGGCGTCTGACTATTCCCAAATCCCTGAGTGTTAGTGTTTTGTTGTGTTCCCAATCTAAAATCCCCGAAGATTGTCCATCCTTCATGCTCACCTGCACTGTCGTGCTCATTCCTACACTGTTGCTGTTGGGACTCGATATGTGAATAATATGGCTGGGATAGGGTGGCCTCAGAATCACCATCTCTCTCATTTTCTCTTTGAATAATATGGATTAAAAAAAAAATAACAAATTTTCAAAAAAATCCATCATGGATTAAAAAAAAAAATCACAAATTTTCAAAAAATTATATCATGGATTACAAAAAAAAATTCGATCATGGATTAAAAAAAAAAAATCACAAATTTTCCAAAAATTCTATCATGGATTACAAAAAAAAATTCGATCATGGATTTAAAAAAAAAAATCACAAATTTTCAAAAAATTCAATCATGGATTACAAAAAATTCGATCATGGATTACATAAAATTCGATCATGGATTACATAAAATTCGATTATGGATTACAAAAAAAAACAAAAAAAAAAAAAACAAAAAATTCAATCGTGGATTACAAAAAAAGAAAAAAATAATTCGATCATGGATTACAAAAAATTCAATCATGGATTACAAAAACTCTATCATGGGTTACAAAAAAAGCAAAAAACAAAAAATTCAATCATGGATTACAAAAAAAAAAACAAACATTTCGATCATGGATTACAAAAAAAAAACAAACATTTCGATCATGTATTACAAAACATTCGATCATGGATTACAAAAAATTCTATCATGGGTTACAAAAAAAAAAAAAAAAAAACAAAAAATTCGATCATGGATTACAAGAAAAAAAAAACAAACATTTCGATCATGGATTACAAAAAATTCGATCATGGATTACAAAAAAACAAAAACAATTTGATCATGGATTACAAAAAAATCGATCAAGTATTACAAAAAAATCTATCATGGATTACCAAAAAAAAAAAAAAAAAAAAAAAAATTCCGTACGAGACTCGCCGATTCACTGTTCGGACTCGCCAATTCCATACAGTGAATCGGCGATTCACTGTACAGAATCGTCCGGTTCTCTCTAGAACCGGACGATTTCCGATTTTTTAACCGATACGATCCACTTTTTGCGATTTTCGAGTCGAACTGGGCGAGTCCGGGCGACTCGGCGTTTTTTAAAACACTGTGTAAAACGATTATAAACGATATTGTCCACGTGATAATCGTCATCGTTTGATTACTCGGGCGAGCCAACCAACTGCGACTCGCCGGATCGTGGCTAACCCAAGTATCTCCGAGGAGCCAACCGACTAGGACTTGCCCGACCCTGGCAAGTCCAAGTATCTTCGAGTTGACTGGTTCAACTCGTGGATTTAAAAATAAATAAATATATATATATATAGAGAGAGAGAGAGGGGAAAACTCTTCCTAACGCCTATAGGCGAAAATAAATAGTAATTTTGCTTACCCTCATCACCATCCAAACTTTATTGCACGATCATAGTTGTCAGGTAGTGTCTCAATTTTATTTTTTTTTCTACGATTTCAAATGACTTGAAATTTAGAGCGTACGTACATCTTAGTAATGCTCACCTAATAAAAATATGAAAAAATTAATTCGTAAAATATAAATTGATCAAAATATCTCAAAAAAAATTTGGGATATTTTGATCAATTTATATTTTACGAATTATTTTTTTCATATTTTTATTAGGTGCGTCTCACTAATATGTACTCACCCTCCAATTTTCAGATCATTCCGATTAGTAAAACAAAAATGAAAATTAAAATACTACCAAATAACTGTAACCGTACGATAAATTTTGGATGGTGATGAGGGTAAGTGAAATCACTGTTCATTTTCGCCTATAGGCATTTTGTAATATCTTCCACATATATATATATATATATATAAGAAATAATCCAATAAGACCCTCCCCCACCTATGTGTGTAAGACCCCAAAAGATCATCATTAAATTTGGCACAGATCTATAGAAAAGTCAAGCCCCACACCCATGTGATAACTTTTCTAAAAATTCATGCGAACTTTAATGGTGATCTTTTGGGGTCCTACACACATGGGTAAAGAATGGTCCTATAGGATAATTACTATATATATATATATATATATATATATATATATATATATATATATATATATATATATATATATATATATATATATAGAGGAAAACTCTTCCCAACGCCAATGTCAATAGGAATGATCTGAATTTTGGAGGGTGAGTACATATTAGTGAAGTGCACCTAATAAAAATATGGAAAAAATAATTTATAAAATATAAGTTGACCCAAATACCCCCGTAAATTTTTTGAGGTATTTTGGTCAATTTATATTTTACGAATCATATTTTTATTAAGTGTGCATCACTAAGATGTACGCACATTCCAAATTTCAAGTAATTTGGAATTATAAAAAAAAAATTAAAATTAAGATACTATCTGACAACTGTGACCGTGCAATAAAGTTTTGATGGTGATGAGGGTAGGCGAAGTTACTGTTTATTTTCACATATTGACGTGTTGTAGTATCTTATATATATATATATATATATATATATATATATATATATATATGAGAAATGATCCTATAGGACCCCCCCCCACCCATGTGTGTAGGCCCCAAAGGATCATTATTAAATTTAGTATGGTTCTATAGAAAAGTCAAGTCCCACACTCATGTGATAACTTTTGTAGAGATCCATGCCAATTTTAATGGTGATCCTTTGGGATCCTACACATATGAGTGGGGGACATATAGGATCATTACTATATATATATATATATATATATATATATATATATATATATATATATATATATATATATATATATATATATATATATATATATATATATATATATATATATATATATATATATATATATATATATATATATATATATATATATATATATATATATATATATATATATATATATATATAGTGCAGTTTGCATACGGATGCATCCGTAGGTTTGGAGGTAAGGTGCACCTTCAAATTTTATAAGGGTATATCATTTTGATGTAAAATGTTCTTAGGATTATCTCAAAATCTATTTTTATATCTAATTATAAAATTTTAAATTACAAAATAGTTAAAATCAAGTAGATCTATATAAACATATGAAAATCTTGAAAATGGACGGTGTAGATAATATATTGTAAAATGCATTATTTCTGAGACTTAAAATCTTTTATATTTGTCATGGTCATACATCACGATTTCGAGATGATCAATCAAAGGTTTTTTAACATTAAAACTACCTTTTCCAATGGATTTTTGAGGTGCATCCGTAGTTCTACATTATAAGGTTGCATCCTTATCTAAACTTTTTCCATATATATATATATATTAAAAATAAAAAAATGTACTTGTGACATTTTTTTTATGTTTTCTGACATTTTGGCAAAAATTAAAAAGTGTTTTGATCATGAATACTTATTTTTTATATTTTCTCTTCTTTTAGATTATTTCGATATTACCCAAGTCACAAATTGTTTTTTAATCCATTTTTCTCTACTTTTTTTAATCTCGTTTAGATTTATTATGTTTAATTTTATTTTGAACATATTTTCTCCTTTTTAGAATTTTTCTTTTTTAACACTTTTTCACTTTGCTAGAACTCGGCCCGAGTTGGCCGAGTTACTCGACTCTATCCGAGTACTAGTCTCGACTCTATCCGAGTACATGTCTTGGGCGTGGGCCAGACAATCTTTCCAACACTGGTAAGTATTAATGGTTTACCGTGCACCGCTGGAAAGATTCTACAAAGTCCACACATGTTACTAGCAGGAGTATTCGTCTTTGCTCTCCATCAGTCCAAACGCACATTGATTATTCGGATAGAAAACATATGGTTACTGTTGTTATCAGTGAATTAAACAACGGATCGGTGCCCCAGATCAAGTCCATAAAATCGATTTGGATTGGTGAATCGGCAGTTTGGATTAGTTGGATTCAGCTTTAAAAAAATTTTTAAAAAAATTAAAAATCATTGTAAATATTGTTTTTTAAGATTTCAATAAGAAATGGGGACCTACAGTATTAACTTTTATTTTTTTTATCAATGTGCGAAAATTAAGTTATTTAGTATGAACTATTGTTAATTATTAAATTTTTCTCTCTCTAAAATCCACCACCTATAAGAAAAAAAAACATATAAAACAGAGACAACCCTTCGAATTTATACACCATAATCACACATCCTTGGAATAATTAAATAAAAAACACAGTAAATAACATAAACCCAAATACTTGATTAAAAAGCAGTTTAAAGATTCCTTACAAGGTCCAAAGCCCATGATAAAAGAGGCAGCGAAAATCCTAAACTCTCTTAAAAAAAACTAAAATTTCACTAAAAAAAAATACAAAACAACAAATTATGTTACCTAATTTTGATGAAATTCAGTATTATCACGATCATTTAGCAAAAACAATGATCAAATCGATGAAAAATGGCCACCAAAATCACGATTTGGCGGAAACCCTAATCCGCTCAAAAAAACCCAAATTTCAATAAAAACATTCACAATAGTGCATTTTGTTGGGTTCGATGCAACCCCAATCAATGTTTTATGGATCTAAAAAGCAATTCCCCTCCATTATAAATAAAAAAAACAATAGATTTTTACAAATCCAACAGCTTTTTCGGTAAACATGGGGCAAAGCACGGGATTTACCATACCACGCTCATTTTAACATTAGCGACTCGCCGTTTTATTGTTCAAAAATGCCTTTTCAACTCTAAAAACAGGCATTTTCCTATATTTTACGAGAACTGGCATGGGATGATCGATTTTCGGGTTAACCCGAGTGACTCCCTGCTAATTCGCCGTTTTTTAAAACACTGGTTGTTACAATCAATGTTGTCAAATTCACTTCGGAGTCTTCTTCGGTTTGGTGAGAATAATGAAGCAACTCGGTGCTTCAGCCAATTTGGAGGAAGACTTTAGATTTTAAATTTAATATTAATAAATTAGATATTTATATATAAAAATGTATAAAAATGATGAAAAATTGAAAACAAAAATTAAAAAAAAAAATACTTTTGTATGAATATTTCTTTGCTCAGGCCAAAGAGGTCAAAGCTTCAGCCGAATCTACTCGAAGCAAACCCAAATGTGAGCGAAGCGGCCTGAATTTGACTGAGCGATAGTACTAGGTTTCGCTTCGCGTTGCTTCAGTCTAAGCCTAAAATCCGAAGGCTTTGGCCTCTTTGGCCGAAGCGAATTTGACAACATTGGTTACAATGGTCTACATAATCATTATGTATTTTTCATTTAAACAAATAGTCAACACCCTACCTCCTACCCTATGTACGTTTTTCATTTTCACGTAAAACACAATCCAAATCATGCTTCTTTTTCTCTCGGCTTGCTTTTCGTTTAGAGAAATGATCTTATAGGACCCTCCCCCACCCATGTGTGTAGGACCCCAAATGATCACCATTAAATTTGATACGAATCTCTAAAAAAGTCAAGTCCCACACCCATGTGATACCTTTTCTAAATATCTGTGCCAAATTTAATGGTGATCATTTGGTCTTATATATATGGGTAGGATCATTACTCTTTTCTTTTAGCATGCCACTACTTGCACTTTTATCTTAAAATCGAGTAAAGTGGCATGCTAGGGAACTTTTGACAACCAAGTAGCCATATGCATTCAAAGAAAGGTGGATTGGGAGTTAGAAAGGTGGGGCTCATTAACCACGCTTTGCTATGTAAAATGGTGGTCTCGTAACTTTTTCATAAGTATGGAAAATATAGGTGTGGTTTGTGCATAGGGGGAGGTGGAGGCAGTGAGAGCCACTCCATTTTTTGGCAGGCTATTTTTCTTTGTAAGCCGTTGCTTCAAAGAAACATTTGATGGTCTATTGGTGACAGATGCCAGAATTCTTTTTAGCATCATAAATGGCTCAGTGATAGGCCATTAAAAGTGGTCTTTGGTTGGGCATCGATCTCGTCCGGTCAAAGACTGTGTGCGGGGACCTGGATGTAGGGTCCGGGCCGAGATCTCTCTCTCGAAAACAGCAGTGCATGGGGTGAGCATGCGGGTAGGTACAAATTAGTGAGAGATAATTATAGGGTGTGAAGAAGGACCTACCTCACGATGGGTTCGTGACACACTCGAGCGTGCATCAAGGCCCTCTTAGATCACGACAGAAGCCCTCTAGCCTGAGGCTAGTTCAACTCTGGCTCCTTGCTACACTCTGTGCCCTAGGAATACACATGCGTAAGATGGCTAGATAAGTGGATCGGAGGAACCTAACTTGTCGTTAGATGGGTAATTTATTTAGAGTGTAGTTGGGGCGAAGGAGATAAAAAGAGAATGAAAAGTCATTCATCAATTTGACAGTCTTTCGACGTCATCTTGACGAACGACCTTATAATAATGATAATAAATAAAATGCCTCATGAAAGGAGCAAATAGAGAGAAGGTGTTGAAGAGAAAGAGGGAGAAAGAGATAGAGAAGGACGAGGAAGAGTAAAAAAAAAAGAACAAAGGGAAGGAGAGAGAGTAAAAGAGAGAGGGAGAAGAGAATGGAGTACAAGAAAGAGCAAGAGAAAACCTAGGTACAGAAATAAACAATGAGAGAGGGTGAGAGTGAATGGGGTTCAAGAAAGAACAAAATAGAGGAAGAGAGAGAGAGAAATTGAGAGAGAGTGAAGACGAAAGAAGAAAAGAGAGAGAGTGAGAGAAGAAAAGAATGAGGTTCAAAAAGTGTAAGAAAAAACTCAAGTAGAGAGATAAAGGCTGAGAGTGATTGGGATTCAAGAAAGAGCAAGAGAAAGAGGAAGAGAGAGAGAGAGTGAATATGGGAGAGAATGAGAGAGAGCGAGGAAGTAAGATAGAGAAAAGAGAGATTGAGAGAGAAAGGGTGAAAGGTTGAGAAAAACTAGAGCAAGGGAGAGAGAGGAGAGAGAGAGAGAGAGAGAGAGTAAAGACGAAAGAGAGAAAACAAGATAGATTGAGAGAGAGCAGGTGGAAGCGGGAGAGAAAAATGAGAGCAAGGAAGAGAAAAAAGGCGAGAGTAAAAAGAGAGAGCAAGAGAGAGAAAATGAGAGAGATTGAGAGAGAGCAGGTGGAAAAGGGAGAGAAAAATGAGAGCAAAAGAGAGGGAGGGCGAGAGCAAGAGAGGATGATAGGGAGAGATAGAGTGCATGCGCGAGAGAGAAAGAGAGAGTGAAAGAGAGAGAGGGGGAGAATATAGACGAGAGAGAGAGAGTGACAGTGAGAGAGAGAGGTGGTGAGAGAGGGAGAGAGTAAATACGAGAGAGAGTGATAGTAAGAGGGAGAGAGAGGGCGACGAGAGAGAGTGAAGATGAGAGAGAGAAAGTGACGGTAAGAGGGAGAGAAAGAGAGTGACGGTGAGAGAGAGAGTGAGCGAAGACAAGAGTGACAATAAGAAGGAGAGAGAAAGTGAACATTAGAGAGAGTGACAGTGAAAGAGAGGAGAGAGTAATCGTCAGTTTGAGCCGGGTAAAAGAGAGAGAGAAAGAGAGAGAAGGAGAGGAGACCGGTCGCTTAGCTGTCGATCCAACCGAGAGAAGGGGAGAGAGAGAGGGAGAGAGGAAAAGGAGAGAGAATGAGAGAGGGGATCGACAGCTTAGCCGTCGGTTTCAGCCGAGGGTGAGAGAGAGAGAGAGAGAGAAAGATGAAGGAGGGAACCGGCGGCTTAGCCATCGGTCTGACAGAGAGAGGGGGAGAGGAGAAGGAGAGAGAAAGAGAGGGGACCAGCAGCCGCCAATCCGAGTCAGGTGAGAGAGAGAAAGAGAGAGAAGGAAGGAGAGGGGATCGGTGGCTTAGCCGCTGGTCTAAGCCAAGAAGGGAGGAGAGAGAGAGGGAGACGAGAAGGAGAGAGAAAGAGAGGGGGGACTGGCAACTTAACCGTCAGTCCGAGCTGAAGGTGAGAGAGAGAGAAAGAGAGTGAGTGAGAGAGAGAGAAAGAAGAAGAAGGAGGATAAGCCGCCGATCCTAGCCGAGTGAGAGAGAGAGCAGAAGAAGAAGGAGGAGATGACTGTCGACTTAGCCGTCCATGAGAGCCTGGTGAGAGAGAGAGAGAGAAAGAGAGAGGGGGTTGTCGGTCGGAGCCGAGGGTGAGAGAGAGAGAGGAGAGAAGGAGAGGGGAGCCGAGTGAGAGAGAAAGAGAGAGAAGCGAAGAAGGAGAGGGGACCGGTGGCTTAGCCACCGATCCAAGTCGAGAGGGGGAGAGAGGAGAAGGACAGAGAAAGAGAGAGAGGAGGAGGAGATAGACAAAAAGAAGAAGAAGGAGGGGACGGGCGGCTTAGCTGCCGATTTGAGTTGAGAGAGAAAAAGAGAAAGAAGGAAAGAATGAGAGGGGACAGGCGCCTTAGTCATGGCTCCGAGTCGAGAGGGGGGGGAAGAGAGGGAGAGAAGAGGAGAGAGAAAGAGAGAGGGGACCGACACCTTAGCCTCCGGTTCGAGGTGAGAAAGAGAGAGAGAGGAGAGAGAAAGAGAGAAAGAGAGGGAGAGGGAGAGGGAGGGGACCGGCGGCTTAGCCGTCAATTCGATTGAGAGAGAGAAAGAGGGAGAGAGAGAAAGAGAGAAAAAGAAGAGGAGAGAGAAAGAGGTAAGAGAGAGAAAAGGGAGTGGTTACCTAGTGTGACCCTTGAGTCCGAACCGGGGGCTAGGTTGGAAATGAGGAGTTCCAAGTATGAAATGAGGGTTTCTAGGTTGGAAGTGAGAAGTTCCCGGGGAAGTCCTTTATTAGGGAAAGTTTTCTCTTCCTCTATTTAGGGTGGAGGATGTAGAATAAAAAATCACAAACTAAGGGAAGCTCCACCAATTTTTGCCATTTATCAAGCTTAGGGTTACAAATGAGCATAAGGTGCTTATATTATCCCCTTTAAACAAAGGTGGATGATAAAAATCAAACCAAATTGTCAAATATTATATTTTTTATGAAGTAAAATTAAATCCCTTTTTTTGGGGCATATGACAATTTTGCCCCTACCCAAAATTTTGAAAATGACGAGATGGTCCCTAAAAAGGTACCATGGGCTATAATGATCATTTGGGATCTATTTTTTGCCCTTCTAGCAACCTTTCGATAAAAATAATACTGTAGAAGTGATTGTCTCAGTGAGACGATCGTTTTCGTATATGATTTGATCCTTGAATTGAGGTTTTGAACCCTTGTTGAAATATGGTGAAAGATGAAAAACTTACAACCTAAGATACAAGATCTTGCTCCTTTCTTAATGTTTTGGTTCGATCGTTTTATCATAGAATGACGAAGAAGCCGTCATGATCATTTTGCGAAACAAAAATGGCCCAATTTGGTGGCCGGATCATGACTTTCCGAATGGGGGAAGTTTCCAGAATATGGATTCTGATCGCCGAAATATGCCCCTTTTTGGAGCCTCAAAATACATCACTTTTGTTTTTCATCACATGTAACTCTTACTTCAAATCGAAGCCCTCGACGTCACAGTCACAATCCACTTTCAAGGTGATCCGAGGTCGAGGCTTCATGATATGATCGTTTGATAGAGGAGGTCTCTCTCTTGCAAAAATATGTAACACATGAGTTTTCTTATGCAATTTCTCTTTAGGATTTCTTCTGTCTTGAGTCATGTCACGGGTCGTACCATATATCAAAACGTGCGTGTTGACGAGAAGAATAACCTCCTGAAATTTTGATTTGATTGGGCTTAAGACGAAGAAATTACGGCCTTTGTAAGATGATCTCGAAATCATAAGGCACAATTTCTAAAATTGGAAAATGGTTTACCGAGGGTACACCAAAAAAGCGTAAAACCTACCATTTTTAGGTAAGTTGGCCATAAAATGGCCTAAAAGCACCCGAATGAGCTGAAACTTGATATCTTGTGGTTTTCGGACGTTATAAATCTAATGAAAGGTGTTTGGTATTCATCTAAGACCCCGATAATGGGGTTGTAGTTATGAGGTGCTTCTTTAGTATGATAAGAGTCGAATTTGAAAACTGATCTTCCGACTGAAATGCCTTAACTTCTACAAATCACAACGAAACTTTGTGGGCACTCTTAGAGAGTCAAATTCCACATTGCATCCCTTTTGGAACCAATCCAGTGCCTTTCAAAAATTTAATCAAGATCAGAGTTTATTCTATCAATGCTTCCATAGTCCATAGGTATTTTGGTACCCGTAGACTTAGGTTCCCACTAGCTTCTTCCTTATTCGCATCGATGATACAAGTATCAAAAAATACCATACAACATCTTGCCCCATCGAATATTGATCTTCGAGAGAAGAGAGAATGACGTCATTCGAAATAAAAAATTAGTCCTCTGGCTTTCATTTTTCTTCTTGATCACCGGCACAAACACGACTGTCGAATGGGAATCATGCCATGCTTCTTCTCTGGGGGATGACCGAGGTGCTTCGATGACTGGGGCCTTGTTTAAGGACTTGTAAACCCAGAGTCATCAAAATTTTTGAGGGAGAAGAGATTTGAACCATTGGTGGGGGCCTTGTTTAAAGGCTTTCTTCCCACCTCAACAGTTCATCTTTTTAGTTCCAACAATTGGGGGCCTTGCTTAAGGGCTTGTAGACCCAATTGGTCAGAATCAGGGTTTTTCTGACAGTCGGGGGCCTTGTTTAAGGGCTTCCTTCCCAATCAGTCAGACTTTTGATTTTCATTCTTCTGGTGTGGGCCTTGCATAAGGGCTTTCTTCCCACTTCAGGAGATACTTATGCTTCGGATAGATAGTCGAGGCCCCTTAATGAGGCGTATGAACTACTACACTAGGGTTTGGAGTTTGTTTGATAGGAGGGGTGCCTCTTTGGGCTCTAGTCTACCAGATTCAGCCAAGGGCTTTTGTTAGCCATCCTAAAAAATCTGAACCATCGATAGGTGGGAGTTTGACAAGACAGTCTCTTTGGGTCTTCAAGCCCCAGTCTTACTGGATTTAGTCAGGGGATAAACCATCAGCAACTAGGAACCTTAGTAAGACTGTTACCCTGGATGTTGGTGAAGGTGTTGATCTGGCTTGATAGTGAACCACCTTTTGGGAGCATCCTCGGCTTGTCGATATGACTTTCTTGTTTTTGGTGACTTCTTGAAAATAAGCTCTTTTTGCATATGGCTATTATGACTTGCCGTCTTGTTGATTTTTTTGACGTCGAGGATCCTTTCATGGATCAACCCAAGTTGTTGGAATATTCTTAAGCTGTTTTTGGTTTCAGTAGTAGGGTAACGTTTTGGGGGTATTGACTCCGAGACTACCAAGATTTCTTATCAGGAATGCTGGTTGAAGCAGCCTATGGGGGCAAGTGCTGCATCAACCTGCTTATTGGCTCAGGTGCCCTTTCGGGTTTTCACCTGAGCTGAGTTGAAGTGGTGTTGTAAAATGGTTTTCACCAACTTTCTTCTTTTATTGGGCTCTTTACCTGTGACTTTATAGTCACATCCGCCTTTATTTCCATTTTTACTCATGACGCCCTTTCGGGTTTTCACTATGCCTGGTTCTTCTTTTTGAATGTTTTTACCCGTAGCTTCATGGCTATGTCCATCTTTTTCATTTTTATTCATGGTGCCTTTTCAGGTTTTCACTATGCCCATTTCTTTTTTCTTTTTAAGCATTTTCACCCATTGTTTCATGACCATATCCGCTCATATTTATTATATATATATATATATATATATATATATATATATATATATATATATATATATATATATATATATATATATATATATATATATATGGAATATGCTACGGTGAGCCCACTAGCTCACAGAATAGTATATGCCTAATGGCCCAGATTGAATCTGGGCTGATCTGACGACCGAGAGTATTTGAATTTTAATTTATTTTTTATATATCTAAATCATTTGTAATTTTAGTTGAATATTCTTATCATCAAGCCGCACCTAATAAAAATATAAAAAAATTATCCGTAAAATTAAAAATGACCAAAATACCCCTGAAAATTTATGGGGGTATTTTGATCATTTTTTTCATGTAAAATGTTTTTTTAAAATTTTTCGAATATTCACCGTTTGTTTTTTTTTATCAATGCACATCTAAAATTTCAAGTGATTTGGATTTGTAAAAAAAATTTAAAATTCAAACACTATCGGGCATTCGTGATCGTTAGATCGGCCCAGATTCAATCTGGCCCATTGGACTCATTCTTTCTTGTGAGCCCATTGGCTCACAGAAGCATTTTCCTATATATATATATATATATATATATATATGATTGGTATGGGTAATGGATAGTGGTCTTGGGGGTTGTGCCTTTGAGGCTTATAAAATGCCTTTGATAAGGCTTACTGGGAGTGAAGATGGGTGTTCGTGGTGGTAGCAGTCATTTTAATTTTAAATGAGGCGCAATGCATGGTTAGGGTTCACTGGGTATTATGGGGATTTGAGGTACAAGTGCCCATTCATGGTCTCGAATGGTGCTCCACGAGTGACAAAATGTGTTAGAGTCATTTGTGATGGAATGGTCAAGTGGAGGTGACCATTCGATGGTTTAAATGATGCCACTAACTCGACTGGGGATGGTGGACTCTCACAGGTCTTTGGTGATGGGACTCAACGGGGGAGTGAGTGTGAGATGGGGTGATTAGCCCTCTCATGGTTGGTGAGTCTCTGATGGTTATTGGTTGTGGTAGTGAGTGATGAATGTTGGGGATGACTATGGGGAAGTGACTCAACTGGGGATTTGACAGACCCGTGTGAGAGTGGTAGCCTCATGGTGGTTATGAATGGAACGACTCACTGGGGAGAGTGGTTGAGTGAGAGTCCTCATTCATATTTTCAAATGATGCTCGGTGGGAAACGAAATAGTCGAGTTGAGTATGAGATGGAGGCGATCATTCGATGGTTTAAATGATACAGGTGATGGTGCGAAGATTTGACTCGACTGGGGTATGATGGTTTTGGTAAATTTTAAAAGAGTAAATGGGTATGATGGTTTGGTGTACATATTTGATGGGGTATTTGGTGGTGGCTGACGGTTGGGGTTAGATGGAAAGAAGTTGTAAAATGTGGGATGTGGTGGAGAGAGTGAGCATGAGAAGGGAGAGTAAGGAGATTGCATGGGGAGAGAGAGGTGCGTGATGAGTGAGGGAGAGATGCTCGTATGGGAGAGAGAGAGTCGTGCATGTGAGAGTGGGGGAGAGATGCACGTAGGGTGTGAGAGAGAGAGAGTGATGCAAGTGAGGCGGTGGAATGAAGATGAGAGAGAAGGAAAAATGGGAGGAGAGAGGAATACACGCACATGGGTAGAGGTGCGTGCATGTGAGAGAAAAGTGCGGAGATGAGAGAAAAATGCAAACATGGGAGATGCACACACAACAGAGGGAGAGACCGTGCGCTAGAGCTGCGCACGCACGTGGGAGGGTGCAAATGCATGTGCGTGTGGTGTGTGCGTGAGAGAGCAAGGGAGTGAGAGCGTGGGCTCGGGTTTGGGGTAGGAGCCCGGCTCGGCCCATGCGTAAAAGGAGAGAGAGAGAGAGAGACGCAAGCATGAGAGAGAGACTGTTTTAATCTTGTTGCGTATCTGGCCCTTTTCTTATGTAAGTTCGCTATCCCTAGGTCTAGTGATGTTATCCGACCCAATTGTTTCTTCATCTTGTGACATGGCGTGAGGATGCCAGTATGCTTTGGCGCAACCGGTGCTGTGTAGTATTTACTATGGCTTAGGGTCTATTGTTTGGGGCAAGCCATACAAAGGGGAAGATAGACCAAGGATAGGTGGGGGATAGGCTTTCCCGAGGAATTTCAGGATAACATTCCCGGTGCATTACTTGTTTGGCTGGCTTTCGGCATACTTCCCGAGCACTTATACGATGAGTGCCGATCTATCTGGGACCATGTGTACTCAACTTGTGAAGATCACAGGTCAGAAAGCCAAATTTCATATCCCAGGGCATGCACAAAGTCTCTTTGGAGGGGACTCCTTTACTCGTCGGAACCCGTTCCTTGTGGGTGGCTATACCGATCGTGCCTTCGTCGACCAGCTGGGCCACAAGCTGGACGAAGCTTCCACTAGCATCTTCGAGCTAATGTTTCTCCTGAGCGTGAGGGGATGCATTCTACCCTCTCGGACACCATTTAGTTCGGGACTTGAGGCCTACTACCCTCACTGCTTCGCACGACAACATGGACTAGATCAAGGGTGTCCATTCCCGGTATTGTTCTAGAAGCGATATGGAAAGGATGGGTCGAAGAGGAAGAAGGATGACTTGGGGACTTGTCGGGAATCATGGAAGGTCATGCATGTGAGAACAGCCTGGGCGACTTGCCTTTATCTCACAGAGGTGAACAAGTTTGTTGTTCCCCATTATGGCCGAGTAGGTCAGGCTATGGAGTCTTACTGGCATTGGTGGAGGATTACCAACCGCTGGTATTGGCAAGTGGATCACCCTTGGAAGGGGGAGAACAACACCTTGAGGCATGATACCAAGCAAGGGAAGACCTTCGTGCCACCCACCTTCCTGAAGCCTTTTGAATTGGATTATCCCTGGGACTGAGAATAGCTTGAGGCCCCGAGAGCCATGGTGGTAGATGAGGACTCACCGTAGGTACTTGCCCTCAACGAGAGGACTGGGACTCTTTTTTACTATCTTTGCTCGATCTTCGAGTGGAAGTAGGGCCGTAAGTGTTGGAAGATATTTTTCATCAACATGGGCCCCTGCTCAATAAAGCCTAGCAAACAGTGAAAATTTCGGTAATCTCAGAATAGCCCGAGAATCGGCCAAGATCTTCATAAGGTCTCTCAAAAGTCTTCTGCCAAGTTCCATCGCATTTCGACATGTCTAAGGCAGTGCAGACTAGAAACAGTTCCAGCAGAATCGACATTTGGCACCTTGAAACGGCCCCTATGACTGGAGCTACATTTTTGGTGTCTCAAACTACTGTGGGACCACCACCATTAGATCCAACATGGTTAAAAACCCTCAGGGTTCAAATTTCACCACGAACGGACATTCAAAGAAGAAGTTATAGGCAAAAGAGTGAAACATGAGGGGCCGCATGCTATTCTCGTGCAGCCACCCTGCAACTCCACATCATGGAAGGGACAGTCATAAACAATGACTTTCGACTCTCATATCTCACCCATTCCAAGTCGAATCATACTTAAATTTGGTGAGCATGTTCGTCTGGTCGAGACGAGCGATTCAATATGTGGCATGCCTCGTGACGGTACCTGAGTGCGAAGAAAAGCTCGAGAGAAGTTGTTGACCCGTGAAGAAAGTGCGGGAAATTTAGCAGCGTCGTGCTTTGCTCGAACAGCAAGATCACACCGCTTGCGAGCCCGATCGACGTGAGACTAATTCCGTTGCGGGTGTAAGGTCTCGAGCTATCACTGACCCTAACCCCGTACATGATGAACAGTCAGATTCTGCACACGAAGCCGACGAAGCAACTGCAAATTCCGTTGTCGGAATTCCAGATTCCGGCCAAAATTCCAAAGTTGCAAAATCTTCGTTCCGGCACGGAATCGAGCTGCGTTTGTTGCCCTACGATCATAACAGTATGCTCACTGTAATTCAGCGAAGAAATCACTGAAAAACATCAAGGAACGAGTACACTATCGATATGAAGTTTCAAGATCCATTCAAATTTCAAGTCACATGATCGTGCACTAAAAACACGATCCATGGCTCGTAGTTGATTTCAAATCGATCGTCATGCTGAGCCCTATACGATCAACCGAGCATCAGAACGACCTCGGATCATCCATGCAAGATCACGTAATTTCTAGGGCAACACAAGGACTGTTATGGAATTCCACAAATTATTAAGAAGGAGAAAATCTGTCATTTTGTACCCTATTTTCTAATTTTTTTAATTCAATTTAATCTTAATTTCTAGCAATTAGGATTACTTTTGATCATCCACCTATGTTAGGGGCAAATTGTATATATACGTACCATCATTGTACGCACCAAAGGACTCAATTCTTTACAAAAGAGAGAGTTTTTACTCAATACAGTTTCTCTTTCTTACCAATGTTGGGTCATGTTTGGAGAGAGAGAGAGCAAGATGAGAGAAACTTTGATTGGTACCTCTAGGACTGAGGTAGATCTTCTCTCTCTTCCTTTTCTTTTCTTCTCTTTCTTCTTCTTCTTTCTCTTCCTCTCTTTCTTCTTCCTCTTCTTCGCCTGAGTTCCTCGCAGAGGCCATGTGGGGCAGTGGCAGTGCTGTGCATGCCTCTCCCGTGGTCTCACAGGTCGCGCATGGTGATGGCAATGCTATGCGCAAGTCTTCTTCCCCTTCTATTCGTCTACCTCTCTCTCATAGTAAGGCCTGTAGACGGTGCTGCTCGTCTGCAGACGTAACTTCGACGTCTCAGTGAGGAGCTCAGACGGTGAAACTTGTTGCTACCCGCAGGGGTCTTCCCTTGTTGTGCGCCTATCATAGACGAGGATGCCTATCGCAGACGGTGATACCTATCGCCACCCGCTAGAGGCCTTGGCAATACCTATCGTCATCCGCGAGCTTCATTTGTGGACTCGGTGCCCATCGCTACCCGCGAGCTTCTACCGCGTGTTCGGTGCTCATCACCGTCTCCCTTGCGTCCCAAGCCTGTAGCTGTGTACCTCATGAGAACTTTCGTTGTGCGCTTCGCAAATGGTTATCGCCACGTGCTCCATGAGAGACTATCGCTGCCAGCGCAGGGGCGCATTACCTTCTTATGTTGCCAACGACGATGTCCAACGCCGTTTGTAGTCCTATACTCACCCTCTAGCCGTGAGTAGTAGTGTCTAGTGCTGTTCCAAGGTCGTGACACTGCTACTCCATGGTCATGGGTGGCAACGCCTAGCACCATCGGAACCCGATCCCCTCTGCCGTCTCGCTCTCTCCCTTTTCACTCTCTTTCCATCTCCTCATTGTTTTCTCCCCTTACTTGATTGATGGTAGACTTAGCCTAGCGCTGCCATATCGGTCTCGGTTTAGAGTTGTATTGATGTCGTGCTGGTCTTGAGAACCATGCCCATCTTGCTACCACTCCGAGTCGATTGCTTTTTGGTCGTCATGCTAGTCTCGTCCCTTTGTCAAGTTTTCTTCTCCTTTCTCTCTTTATTGGAAACCTTCCGTTTTATCACTCCCTCATATGAATGTACAGTGCCCTAAGATAAGGGTGGGTCCCTTTGACCCACTTGTCTCACAAATTAACCATAGAAGTGTTATGCAAAAAACAAAAGGATTACAGGTCAAGGGAGGCGATTCCGAACTAGCTAAAGCATCTAGGGGGCTTTTTTCGTGATCAAAGAGGGCGCCCACACGAGTCAGCCCAAGTAAGTCCTGAATCCACTTTAAATTCCTCTTTCATCGGTTGGTATACTTGCTCTTGCTCTCGAATAAAGTTGTGAGAGAGCGATCTCAGATCCTGGGTTTGCTAGAAACCCGAGATACGTGCCCCAAATCATCTAGATCCGGAAGGCGAGATGGAGGCACCTAACCAGTAAGGTCTGCGGCCATGAGGGGCGTCCCGTACAAGATTATAATGGCCTAATTGGCAGTGGCCCTCACTCTGCCCCAGACACCAGCTTTTGTTTCAACCATATTTCAGAAGGGCATGAGACATCGCAAAGGGAGAAGAAGAAGAGGAAGAAACTAGTGACCTCGGCTGCTTCTGAACCAGAGGCTGTCCAAGAACCCATCACTTGTCGAAAGAGTTCCCGATTGACCAAGTCAGCTTTTCGATCTCGGATTGTGCTTAGCCCTCCTCATCCAGTCCCACTTGATATTTAACGATACAACCACCGTTGCCATGGGGCACACCGATTTTGGTGACGCTTCATTTGTACCAGAAGTTGTTCCCACGACGCCCAAGATTGCATGCCCAGTGTGTGAGATGGTGAATGTTGTACTTGCTTCTTGGTGGGTCAGTTTCGACCTGGGTTCTCATTTGAGAGAGAGTGACCCTTCCCTAGCAACAAAAATAGCTTGCACGTTCGATGTGAGCATTGGTAGTGACATGGATGAAATTTCAGGAGGGAGCTTCGGTGCCGATGTGACGCTTAGAGAGCCCTTGGTCACTTCTCACTTTGACACCACCGATGTTGCTGAGGCCTTGGTCTTTTTTGCTTTAGACGTCGAATCACGCTTCGAGCTAGAGTGGTCTTTGAGTATGGGCTTCGACAACACACCCCCAAAGGCAGCTACATCTCTTGACGTTGTTTCCCCGACTGAGATAACTTCATCACCGAGTTCATCAATGACAGGCCTCTTTCTAGTGCGAAGTCCGTCATGGTCATTGGCATGATTCAATCGGGCCTCCAATCATTAAAGGGACAACCTTTTTTTGAGATTGGTCCTGAGATTGCTAACCTTCACGGCTTTGCAGCTGCATTGAGCACTGTCGATCGCAATAAGGCAATTCTCGCTATCTTCGACAATCTTTTGTGTGACTTGGAGGGTTGGCGACTAGAAGCCTTGAGGGAAGAATCCGAAGTGAATGAGCTAAAGGGAGCTCAACTGACCTCATTAGAAGACTCATTAGCATAGCACCGCGGACAAGTAGATGCTTGCGTTCAGAGGAAGGCTGCCCTTATTGCTTGAAAGTCAGATTTCAACAGGCAAGGTACAACTCACTAGACCAAGATGAGGGCTTTTTAAGGCGGAGATACTAAGGATGAACAACGAGTACAGTGAACTGGAGAGGGAGGTGAACCGATGGGGAGTAGAAAGCCAAGTTTCATTTGGCAAGCAGACCGGGCTATTAAATATTTTTTTTTATCCATGGTTAACTATAAATCGAGCCTTTTTGTTTCTCAAATTAGTATTTTCTACTTAAAACCCTATATGCTTGAATGCCACAGTTAGTCCCAAAGGTCTTGCAGCCCAAAAAAAATTAACCATCTTTGCAGAATTAAAATTTATTTTATATGTGCATTTTGCACTTATGCACTATTTTTATTAAATTAAAAACATATTAATGCACAATATATGTAGCCGAGTTTAGAAATAGAATTTACCCAAAAAAAAATCCTTAAGAAAATGAAAAAGGGATAAAAGTTCATATCACAGCATATGCATGTAAACTTGCCAATAATGATGATGAAATGGAAATGAAAGGTAAAAGAGTAGTGTACCTTTGACCAACCTCAAAGTTTAAGATAATTTTTCTCGATTTTTAAAAAAGAATCCACACAATAGCTATTCGATTTTACTTCTAACATTTCGGGATTGTGCCCATAGAGTAGGAAAAGTAATTGTCAAATTTTATGTGAGAACGATGTTGGTAAAGAGCATCTAGTAAGTAAATAAACCCTTGCCATCCAATTTTACATCAAACAGTTTGGTAAAAGACCATCCAATGATAAAGACTTTATCAATTACTGATGAAACTCATCTTCTTTTTATCAATACACATTTTCTTCCATCGACGACAATAGCATAGACTTTATCCATTGTGGCCATGTAGGATCTGATGAGGAAAGGGGAAAAAATAATTTACATATTTCCAGGGGCGTAGCCCAAGAATGTGAAAATTGAGATAAGTCCACTTACTCAAAACAACTAAACTCACAAATGTTTTAAATCTTTCTTGCCCCTACTACATACTAACAAAACTATAAGTAAATGTTGTGGTCAAAGGCCTTGAACATATCAAGCCAAAAGCTCAGCAAGATCCCTTGATATAGTATTCTTTGCAATGATGCCGTACATCCTTTCTGTGGGATGCACACCATCGAAGAACACATATTTGAGCGATCAGTGCATGTTTTTTTGTCCCCGACAAGACACACCAAATTCAAAACCTCCTCTCCCACAACAGCCTTTAGAAGATTCGGTAAAAACTATGAACCATCATCATTCATATATTAGATTAACAAGACATAAAAAAATATGTCAAATCTACGGTTAGGCAATTTCAAGTCAAAGAACGAGGATTTTCTCTCACCATATTTATGGGGATTGTTCACTGCATCTTGTAAGATGTTGAATGTATCCACATATACAGCTCTAACATCAGGATTTAACTGTTGGGGGAGTTGGAAAAGCATGCGACTGATCTTGGCATTGAATTGATCGGCGATTTCATAAAGATACGGGATACATCCTGAGCGACATTCGTACGTGCCTTGAAAACTGGTAGACATCCAAATGGAGGGAGTCCAACCACAGAAAACCTTCTCCCTCCAACTTTATGCATTTCCTAAGGAGAGAGAGAGAAAGATCATGTATCAATTACCTAATCGTAGGAAGGAAAATTTCGAAGATACTGTGTTTAATCAGGAAAGCAAAGAGTTACATTGAAATTTGAGATTTACAAGCAAATAAACATAATGGGTAAATCCAAAGAATTCACCTTTATGTATTCAAAAAGGTTGTTTACAAGAAGATCTTGATATTGAGACACTCTGAGTTGCTGCCTGCGCTGTGGGTGAGTGAAGTAGTTTTGAAGAAGTCATTTGTGCCGGCACTAATAACAAATACGGCACTGTTTAGGGTCTCTTGTGCCTCCTTCACTCCGACCAACTTGGTCAGTTTTGCATTATAATTGTGCAAGTAGCCAATCTGTTTCTCAAATGATAGGGATTTCTGCAACACAAACACAAACAGACTCAACCTCATGAGTAAGCTTAGAACAAGAACAATATAATGGTTAAATGAAGGGAAAATTGTATATACCACCTGGACCGTACTATCTAGGCAATGCCCCACTCCAATATTTTTTAAACCACATGGCTAACCCCAATAATATTTAGTTTTGCATTCGTCTTAAGAAAGTGGCCCTTTTCCGGATGAAAATAGCTCCCAATAATATTTAGTTTTGTATTCGTCTTAAGAAAGTGGCCCTTTTCCGGATGAAAATAGCTCATGTGTATTTAAGATGGTTTCTCTACCTTAAAAACTTGAAAAAAAATAAGAGTTGAGAGAAAAACCGCCTCAAAATTTTTAGAGAGAGAAACTACCTCAAATTTCAAAAGAGATACTACCCCAAATTCCTAATTTTGAGAGGGAGAGACTATCTCAATATTTTTAGAGACAAAAACTATATCAAATTTCAAGTTTTAGTGAGAGAAACCATATCAAAAATTTTAGAGGGATAAACTATTATTTTAAAAAAAAGTTTACATAAGGTTGTAACCTTAAAATGTAGAACTACGGATGCACCTCAAAATTTCATTGGTAAATGTTGTTTTGATCTTGAAAAATCCTCTAATTGGTCGTCTCGACATTGATATGTATGACTACGAAAGAAAAAAAAGATTTTGGACCCTAAAAATGGTGCATCTTACAATATATTATCTTGAACGTCCATCAGCTTTTGTAAACATCAAAACCAACAAGATTAGCCGATGTGAAATTTTGTGAATTTATGTTTTAAAGGACATATAGTTCTATCTAGCTTGTAACAGTTCAATCTAAAGGATGTATCGTTCTATTTATGAATTACCTCAATATACTAAAGAAATATTTAATTGGTGCTTTAAAAGCCAGTCTATTTTGAATTGTGTTGTGGATTAAACGGCATGCTTATCTTTTTTGATAATGATGACAACGATGAAATACTACAAATAAATAATAAATACCGAATTTTTTTAATTAAGAAAATAAAAGAAGGCAAAGAATGATCATACCGTGAAACGAGCAGTCAAATAATCATAACCTGATGCAGCATAGGCAAAACTAACTCCATGTGATAGATCCTCATTCTTTAGACCTTCTAAATATCCGGGGATGGTCCTCTTAAGCCCCAGTAGGTCAGCTAAAAGAGAAAAAAAACAAAAAAAAGTTAAAAATTACAAATAGTTCGTGAGAAGGTGTAACATAATAATAATAATAATAATAATAATAATAATAATAGTAATAATAGTAATAGTAATAGTAATAATAATAATAATAATAATAATAATAATAATAATAATAATAATAATAATAATAATAGTAGTAATAGTAATAATAATAATAATAATAATAATAATAATAATAATAATAATAATAATAATAATAATAATAATAATAATAATAATAATAATAATAATAATAATAATAATAATAATAATACAAATAATAATAAAAGAGAGAAAGCGAGGGACTTTTGAAATTATAGTACTTTAGAGAGGCATGCACATTAATTTCCCTACATTTGAAATCAACGTAGCTCCATTATTAGTCATAAATTTAGAGCTCCGTAACAATAGAGATCTAATGTTCCTTGAAGAATTGGAATGATGGCTTCAAAAAAAAAAAAAGAACCATTATTATACAGGTGATTAGTATAACAAATGGGAGTAGAGTCTAAGGAAAGCAGGCGAGCCATAAGTGAGGCCTTAAAGGTTGGTTGATATTTACTTGTCAAGAAGCTAAAATACACCTACCACGAATAAAATAATTGGCACATTGTAAAAAGGGTGCGGTTTACGTAGAGCCGAGGCTCTGAACGATCAAAATAGTGCCCACCTTCAAATAGTATTGAGAAATATGTTTCCAACACTAGAAAGTTTTGTGATAGCCTTAAATTATGTTGTCATCTTTAGTTATAAATTTTAAAGCTTCAAAAATAGTGTAGATCAAGTAGATCTATAAAAACTCAAAAATTATGAAAATTGACAGTTCAAAAATACTATACAAGATACACTATTTCTGAAACTTGAAATTCAATTTTTTTCTAATGTCCATGGATCTTGATGTCGAGATGATTAATTTGATAATATTTGAGCATCAAAACAACTTATTCTAGTAAAAGTTATGAGGTAGGCTCCAATTTTTTATTGTTTAGAGCCTATGCTCAATATAAAGGTTTTCCTTGTAAAAAAATGTCATATTTTTACTATCTTTTTTTGGGTGATATAAAATTACGTGTGTATCTTCTATATTATGCATGTTATTTAAAATCTACCCAAATCGTTTCTCTTTTAACTTTTTTTCTCTTTTAAGTCCAATATTTAAAAAAATTAAATTTACAGGCTGAAATATTAATGGATATTCAAAACTGTGTGAAAATTGTAAATAAAAAAAGAATTAGGCGACATAAATTTAAGATATTCAAAATCACAAATTTATAAAAAATAAGAAATTTTTTGGCTAAAAAAATTGAGATATTCAAAATTATAAAAATAGAGTGCGTAAGACAAGAAATATGGGTAATTTGATTTTGTTTTTTGAAAAATTTGAAGAAAACTAGGTACGGATATAAAAAACAGACATAATCATCCATCAAATCTTCGTCCAAGCCCACATAGAAAAAATCTAAACATTGTTATAATTCTATGCGAAGCCTATATATAAAAAAAAAAATCGAAAAACATACATCTATATCGAAGCCCGCCCCATAAATCAAAAGAATAAAAACATGCAAAAAGAAAAAAAAAATAGTAAGAAGTGCAAGAAAATTATTACATATCAAATCAGTCGGGAGTCGACCGTTTGTTATCCTTCCGGCCGCACGGTGCCCTTCGAAGTTTTACAGAGACAAACAAACTATATCGATTTATTTTAGTGGGAAACTATTTAGAATTCCAAGTTTTACAGAGATAAACTATCTTAAAAAATTTCAGAGAGAGAAACTTTATCAAATTTTAAACTTTAGAAAGCGAAAATTATCAAATTTCTAGCTCTGAAGAGAAAATCTGTCGAAATAATTTTAGAAAGAAACCATCTCAAATTTCAAAGTTTTAGAATGCAAACTTTTATGGAGACAAACAAACCATCTCAATTTTTTTTTTAGAGGGAAACTATTTAGAATTTCAAGTTTTAGATAGACAAACTATCTTAAAAATTTTAGAGAGACAAACTTTTTTAAAAAATTCTTAGAGAGAAAAACTATATCAAATTTTTTAGAGTGAAACTACCTCTAATTTTAAATTGTTAGAAACAGAAAAATATGGGTGGTATTTTAATAATAAAAGACTACTACTTAGTTTGTGGGTAGAAGCGAAAGTATATAGTATTTAGATTAGTGGTATGGTTTAAAATGTAGCTCACCACTAGAAATTGTGGTACAGGGAAGTATCCCAAATTTTAATACTTCCTTTGAACAACTTCCAATTGATGTTACATGTCCAGTGTTTCAAAATCTCACTCAAGAACCAGGTTTGAGCCAACTCTGAGACCTGGCATGTCCGACTTAATTAATATCTTTAAAATAACAAAAAAAAGGAAAAAAAGAAGAGAAAATGGCCAAAAATACAAAACTAGATACAGATAACTACTCAAAATCAAAAAGTTGATTTCATGTTATAGGACCTATAAATCGTAATCAAAATAAAAAAAATTTAAATAAAAAAACACATTGAAAATAAAATGACAAAATGATCGCAAAAATAAAAATAAAAAAATAAAAAAAAATAAAAATAAAAAAATAGAAAACAAATTCTATATTTGAGATTTGGTCTGCCTTTAAAAAAAATCGTCGGGGCTTTTGTAGATTGACATTGACATTTTGAGACAAATTTAAATGAATTTGGTGAAAAAAATGAGATGGAAATTAAAGATTCTCGAATCTGGGTTAGAAAAGTCCTTGAACATTAGAAACCCGATTTTTTCTACTTTGCTTTTTATTATTTGTTTTTTCTCCTTGCTCCTAATGTTTCTCATTTGCTTGTTGAGCCCAACATATTGTCATGGCGGTTTGTTTGTGAGCTGAAATACTATTTGGAGCGAATTCCGAATTGTTTGGTGAACATTTTAAGGAGAACGTATGGAATCACACACTCGAGTTTTGGAGCTCAACAAAATTAGAATTTCAATGATAAAACCTCACGCTCACGAAAATCAAAATTTCTTCAATACCTAATGGACTGACTCACTGGAGTCCGGTCGAGAACCAACCGAGTGATCTAGAGAGTCTGAGTTGAGTCAGGTGATTATGAGTCGGCTAGAAGATTTTTTATAGCAAATATCTATTATATAATTAAAATATATTCCATTTTATATAATAAAATAAATTTTACATTATATAATAAAATATATTTTTTACAAATACATCATATTATATATATATATATATATATATATATATATATATATATATATATTAGAAATAATAAGAATATATTGTAATAAAATAAATATAAACCAATACAGATAATATGTATATTATATATTATATATAATATAATAAATAAATATATTACATATTATATATAATATAATAAATAAAAGAGGCGGTCGATCTCTTGCTCATGGCCATCACGCCTTTCTGTTTCTTTCCATAAAAGTTTTTGCTAACTTGTTATTATCTTGCTAAAAGGATAAGATTCTGGTCATTTTCTTCCTCTTCTTAAAAGGGGCGATTGATCTCTTGCTCATGGACATCACACCTTTCTGTTTCTTTCCATAAAAGTTTTTGCTAACTTGTTATTATCTTGCTAAAAGGATAAGATTCTGGTCATTTTCTTCCTCTTCTTAAAAGGGGCGATTGATCTCTTGCTCATGGACATCACACCTTTCTATTTCTTTTTATAAAAAATTTGTTAACTTGTTAATATCTTGCAAAAGGGATAAGGATTCCAGTCATCTTCTTTACCTTCTTTCCTAAAAAGAACGCCTTCTATTAGTTTAAAAAAAAGAAGAAACACACTTCTTCTACGAAATTGTAAAATAAAAAAATTAATAAGGCCTCTTCTCCTTCAAAAAAAAGAAAAATAAAAGAAAAACGACTTTTCTTTAAAATACAAACAAAAAAAAGGAAAATTGAGGTGTTTTCATTTTAAAAAAAAATAAAAAAATAACTTTTTTTTTAGTTTAAAAAATGATTTTTTTAAAGAAGTCTCCTTCTTTCAAAAAAAAAGGAAAAGAAAAAAGGACTATTTTCCTTCAAAATAAAAATTCCATTCTAAGAAATTTTTGCATTAAAAAAAAAGATTAATTTTTTTTCGTGTAATTTAGCTCTTGAATTAAAAAATAAAATCACTATCGAGGCAATTTTGCTTTCCAAAAAGGAAATTTTGTTTGGCTTGTATTTGTTCTATTTTCTTTATTTTCTTAGTTAAAAAAAATTCAGGAAAATCCCTTTTTTTAGGTCTTTACCATCTCCAAAAGAAAAAAAAAAAAACCAAAATAAAAATTTTTAAGGCCTTTCAAAATTTTAAAAGGAAAATTTGCTTTGTAAGAAATAAATAAATAAATAAAATTAAGGCTTGTTTTGTTTAAAAAAAAATGAAAAAAATCACAGTTGCTTCAAAAGTTACTTTTTAATGTGACTTCATTTTTGAAAATAATAATAATCTTCACTTAAAAATGTTTTCTTTACACACTCTTGCACACAACGGACTGGGGAAGCTTGGGAAACCAACAAAATTTTTTGAGAACCCCCAAAATCCGGCTGATTCATTTAACAGGTGGCCAGGACCTACGTTGGGACCCACTCATCCTAGCCGCATTTCTATAGTTAAGAACTCACTCAGACCTAGCCTACCCATAGTTTAGGGCAAAGTTTTCGATTTGTTTTCTTCACTTATCACTCCTGGTTCAAGCTGAAACCTTCATGGTCCAAGTCCAGGCTTGTACCCGGTCTAGCCCAGGTCCAAACCAGGGTCACACCATGGTCCAAACCTATGCTCCCTTTTGGTCTAAGCCAAGGTTCACGTTAAATCTCACTTAGAACTTAGTCTGGGTCCACACTCAATTTCGAGCTTGTGCCTAGTCTGGGCCCAGGTCCGAATTTAGGCTCCCTCTTAGTCTGAGCCAAGAGTCATACCCATTTAGTCTAAATCTCAGTCTAGGTCCTAGTCTAGGTCTAAGTATAAAGTTGTCTCTAAAACTAGTCTAGGCTCATCCACGTTTAGGGTCCAAACCAAAACCCACTAAGTCTAGCAAGACCTCGAGTCTAGGACCTGACTCTGGTCTGAACTTAAAGTTATTCTTGGGACTAGGTTGGGCTCACCTCTATTTAGGATTCAAACTTAAGTCTATCAATCCTAGCTAGGTAAAAGTTTAGGTTAGGCCTTAAGTTTAGATCCAAGGTTCAAATATGGGGAAATTGCCATGTCGATCACCCTGGGTGACTATGATGATTGCTCCACAGCCGACTCTAAAACCTAACCTTCCCAAACCTAAGGACCAATATGCTTCAATCCCTTGAGATTACGGCCACAACCTGAGTATCTCCATTTTTTAACAACCAAGTCTTCAATTAGAGGTAGAGTCACAATGATCGGATCCATATCCTAAAATATGTGTTGCTCGAAAGCTAGCTCAACCCAAAAAGTTTTGAATAATCAAGGGGTTCGACCCGGGGTCATCTTGCAAGGGCTCTTAGGCACCCAAAGTAGGAATAAAGTGAGGGAGGAGGTTCATGCAGTGTTAAATGCTCATTCCCATAACTCAAATCAAGACAATTTTGAGACACGACAGCCACGAAACCTTTATAACCAGGACCCACTTAGGTCTAGGGGATATGACCAAGCCTCAAGCTACCATAGTACAACTCATGATAACATGAACGCTGTATGAAATAGAGGTATCGACCGGAACAGACCCCTAGGTGCTGTCGGTATCCAAGCCCACCAACGTTTAGTTGACCAAGGCCATACTGTCCATGCACCAGCATATGGGTTGATTCTAAACCAGTTTAGTGTTATAGGGCATTCCCTGGGACAACCGAGTCAACCAGTTCTTCAATCAGATCCAGTAGTCCATCCGGTCCAATAGACCTTGCAATTTTCGCTGTCGGTGGCGACACCTATGGGACAATATGTCCCTCAGGCCTAGGTATACCAAACCACCTCAATGACTGCAATTCATTAAAATCAGATCCATACGAGCCAATACATAACCAGGCCTTGACTCATCGATCTACATTTGGGAACCCACTAAATGGTGGACCTACCGTACAAAGGCATTCTGAAAGCAATGCAAGACATGCTTGTAAGAATGACCCAAGCTTAACGCCTCTCTCTCTCATACGCATGCAAGAGGACTCATGGGGGTGCACCTAGGTTAGAACACCCCCGACTCCATTCTCTCTCCTCTCACCCTTTTCTCCCTTCTCTTTTCGTTCTTTCTCGTTCTTCTTTTCCACTTCTCCTTGTTGTGCTCTGATACCACTTGTTGTGTGTGGAAGCTCTAAACCCAATGAGTATATTTTGGCAAATAAAGTATGAGAAATAAGGCATGAAATACACACCATAAGAACACAAAGATTTATGTGGTTCACCCAAGAGGGCTACATCCACAGGCACGGCAAACACAAATCCACTATACCAATGAAAGTTACATCATAGATTTTGGAACAGACCTCGACAAAATCCCTAAGTCAAGTCAACCCCTTTAAACCACTCTCCCTTCTTTCTCATTACTTCTGACAATATCGACAATACCAAATAGAGATGTGAAAGCAATGAGAAACTTACTTTCTCTCTAACTAAAAGGGAAACAACTCAAAATCTCAATGGGAACTGCTTCTTTACAAGAAACAAACAAGCCTATCAATCTTTGGGAGTCTAAAAGAGGAATCATAACAATGTTTCTGTCTAATGGAAGTTTTCTTCTCTCTAAGAGGAAAATATATCTTATGCACATGATGCTCTAGCTCCCTCTCTCTCAAGAGGAACCACCATTCCCATATAGTGACCCAAATAGGGCACACAAAAATTCTCTACACTTTCATCCCATATACATAAGATTAAGAGTCCATACTAAATAAGAAACTTTTTATGGATATTACATATATCTCAAAAGACCAAGAGATATATGCACCCAAGAGTCCTAATCTTTTTGGATTTATATCTCTTCTAAGAAACTTATCAAATATCAATCTCAATCCCTATGGGAATATCTCAATCCCACATAATATGGGAATATCGCAATCCCACAAATATCTCAATCCCACAAAATATGGGATTTCTTTTTGTGGGTGAATTTAAATAGCGCCAAATCTAAGAATCTCCACCTTGATATCAAAATCACATGCTTGCCATGAAAACAGTCATTAGATAACTTCATAAATTTTTATCTTTTGCCAAATAAAATTTTTTCATCATTATTGTTGAAAAATAGTGTTTGCATCAAATTTCTCCACCTCAAACCCCAAAACCCAAACTGTGGCTCTGATACCACTTGTTATACTCTGATACCATTTGTTGTGCACAGAAGCTCTAAATCCGATGGGTTAATATTTTGACAAATAAAGTATGAGAAATAAAGCATGACATACACATAATAAGAACGTAAAAATTTACATGGTTCATCCAAGAGGGCTACATCCACAAACACAACAAACACAAATCCACTATACCAATGAAAGTTACATCAAAGATTTTGGAAAAAACCTTGACAAAAGTCACGCAAACCCTTTTAAACCACTCTCCCTTCATTCTCATTACTTCTGGCAATATCGACAACACCAAATAGAGACGTGAGAGCAACGAGAAACTTACTTTATCTCTAACTAAAAGGGGAACAACCCAAATCTCAATGGGAATTGCTTCTCTATAAGAAACAAACAAGACTCTCAATTTTCGTCTAAAAGAGGTATCATCCCATATATATAAGGTTAGGAGTCCATACAAAAAAGGAAACTTCCCATTGATATTACATATATCTCAAAAGGCCAAGAGATATACCCATCCAAGAGTCCTAATCTTTTTGGATTTCTATTTCTTTTAGGAAACTTATCAAATATCAATATCAATCCCTATGAGAATATCTGAATCCCACAAATATCTCAATCCCACAAAATATGGGATTTCGTTATGTGGGTAATTTTGGATAGCAACAAATCCAACACTCCTCACAAAAGTCCGGACTGCATCTAGCAGCGGGCCCGACTTCTCTTTCTTTCTTCTTTATTTGATCCTCTTCCTTCTCTCTTTTCTCACCATAAGCCAGTTTTGCGCCTAGCAGCTGGCCCGACTTCACTCTCTTTCTTCTCTCTTTGCTCTCGCCCTCTTCCCTCTCCTAACGTGCAAATGCAGGGCCGCACCTGAGTGCGGGCCGGGTTCCCTCTCTCTTTTCCTTCTCTATTCTACTTCCTTTCTCTCGGCCCTAAGCCCGGAGCTGCCCCAGAGAGCGGACTCGGCTCCCTCTCTCTTTTCCTTCTTTGTTCTTCTTCCTTTCTCTCCCCTCCAAACCCTGAGCTGCCCCTAAGTGTGAGCCCGACTCCCCCTCTCTTTTTTTTTTTCGTTCCTCTTCCTCTCTCTCGCCTCTAAACTCAGAGCCGCTCTAGAGTACGGGCCCAGCATCCTCCTTGCCCTCCTCTCTATTTCCCCCTCTTGCTTACAGTTAAACTTGGAGCTGAGGGCGTGCCCAGCTTATCTCCCTTTGCTCTATTCCCCCTCCTCTCTTACTTATTGTCAAGCTCGGGCATGCGCCTAGAGGAAGGCCCGGCCATTCTCCTCCTTACTCTCTTGTCATTCTTCCTCTCTTATTTGCATTTGAACTGGGAGCCACGTCTAATAGTGGGCTTAGCCTTCATGACTTGTTTCTTTATTTTCCCTCTCGCCTTGTCGCTCACTAACCATTAAAGCACACACCTAACCTAAACACACCCCATCCTTTTGCACCATCAACCTCATCTTTACCACACATTCCCACGACTATAATCTTTACCCTCACCCGTTTAATCAGCTTTTAACCATCTATCCCATCTATCAGTATCGGTGACTTCTTTCATTACTCGTGTGTTCGACTCTGTGTCATTCTGACCTGAGGTGATATAAGAGTTTTAACTCTCAGACCGCTACTCTAACCTCTATTCCATACAGTGGAGTCGAGTTGCATGAGATATTCATGTTTTTGCCCTCGATCACTCGGGTGGGGTCATCCTGAGTCAGTATTCCCTAAAGTTCTGACTCTTCTGCTGCTCTAACCACCAGGTCCTATAACACTCAAGTCGTAAGAAGCTTCCATCTTCCTTCTTTCTTCATCCTTTCACTTTAACCACTCTATCCTGAATACCAGAGTCAGCCACTCGCTCACAAACCCACTAGAGAGGAGTACTTTCACTTGAATTCCAATCGCAATTTTAAAGAGATAATCAAGATAAAATGTTGAGCTTTGAGAAGGGTTCCCATCAAAACCGTGTTGTCGGATAGTCGGAGGGCTTCGTAATTATTCTAAGAGGGTGACTGCCCGGGCGTATCTCTAAACGCCAAACGGCAAGGTAGCACTCGAATGCTTCTTAGCCGATTTAAATCTCTCTCATTGTTAGTTTCTATATGCATCAAGAGCATGCAAGTACGCACATTATACTGTTGTGTGAGATAGGATTTTCCTCCGATGGGGCACAACCCAGGATGGCAAGAAAATCAGGCCTTGATCACTCCTCAGTGGCATGAGCCTAAACTGCCAACCAATTTCAAAAAAAAAAAATTATTTTCAAAAACAAAATGCTCCTTGGTGGCACGAGCCTAAACTCCCAGTGAAAATCTAATTTAGATCGGGCTCTTAGGTCAAACCGGGCATTTGGGCTTCCACCTAGGGTTTCTTAAAACAATCATGGGAAAATTGCTAAAACCCTCTCAAGATGGACTTTTTACCCACTTTACACCCCACCCAACTTTCCTAGCATCTCCCCCCAAAAAAATGATGTTTTCTAGCTAATATCCCCTACACAAAAAGTTCACTTATTTTGAACAAAAATACCCTTCCCTCACATAACAAATTATTTTCGTTACCGACATTTTGAACAAGCGGTCCGGCGATTTTTTTTTGCTGGAATGGGTGGTCCAGTGTTTCATAGTGGCGGTCCGGCGATTATTTTTTTACTGGAATGGGCGGTCGGTAGTTTGAAGTTACGGTCCGGCATTTTGAAATTGCGGTTCGGCATTTTGAAGGGCCAGTCCGGTGTTTTGATATGGCCGTTCAAAATTTTGTAAGAGCAGTCCGGCGTTTTGAAGTGCGTCAGACTGAGCAGTCAAGCGTTGTACAAATGCGGTCCGGTGTTTCCTGTTATTGGGATTTGAAAATGATTTATCATGTGAAGGGAGGGTATTTTCATCAAAAAAGATGTAACAGCCTTTGCTCTATCTAAGTGCACAATGGATCAAAGAATTCTCACTCTTGCTCATCAGGCTCAGGGATGGAGGCTCGCATGACGTCTTTCTCGGCTTAGATGGCATCTTTGACAGTGAGTAATGCCCCGAACGGGTAAGGTGGGCACTCTGGTAAAAGGACCCTCTCATCATTTGCATCCATCTATTCGATCAGCTCGATGTGTCTCCATTCTGCTACCCATATAGGTGTAGGCTCTTTCAACGAGATCTAAATGGTCGCGCCAAGCTTGGTGAGAGCATCAGCCTGTGAGTTCAATTTTAGGGGTACATGTCCAGGGGGGAAATCATCGAGTCATGTCATCAGATCCTTATCAGTATCATGGAATGGTTTGAGGCTATCTTTTCTTACATTATATCCCCTTAAGCTGTCGTATTACCAGTTCGGAATCGTCAAAAATGGATTTTCATCCCAAGTTTTTATCAATGGATATTCAGCCTCGTTACGTGAGCCAATCTTTGTAAGGGAGAAGAATAAGGGAATAATGCCATCTTGAGGGGTTGAGAACACTGCTCCGGCTTTGACTAGAGAGCCCCATCGAAGTACATCTTTCAGACATATGGTGCTTCTGTACAGAACACTTCTTCATCAAGGAGGTCATTTGATAAGGGAGAATCTGATGGCAAAGGGGCAGCCATAAAGTCGACCAGGGCTTGGCCTTTGATGGCTTTCTGCAGCACGTAAGTGTTGTCCAATTCCATCAATAACAGCGACCACTTTGCCAAATGTCCTGATAAGCAGGGGCATGATATGAGGAATTTGATGGGGTTTGCCCACGAAATGAGCTAGATTTCGTGGGCAAGCAAGTAATGGTAGAGCTTTTGGACCGTGAAGATCAAGGCCAAACAAATGTTCTCAATCGTGGAGTAATTCTTCTCGGCCCATTGCATCCTATGACTGAGGTAATACAAGGCGGTTTACTTCCCTTCTTCGTTATGTTGTGCAAGGAGTGCACCAAGTGACTTCTCGATAGCGGTCACATATAAAATGAAAGGCTTCCCGAGCATAGGAGTAGAAAGCACCGGAGGATTCAACAAATAGGTTTTAATGTATTATAGGGCCAAATTAAACAGCTCATCCCACTCGAAGGGTATGTATTTTCTCAACAGATATGTAAAGGGTTTACAACATCCCGAGAAACTGACGATGAACCTTCTGATGTAAGCAAGCTTTCCTTGGAGCGATCTGAGCTCTCAAAGATTCACCGGTGGTAGCATTTCCTAAATTGCTTTGATCTTGACAAGCTCGATCTGCAACCCTCGATACCTGACGATGAACCCCAAGAATTTTCTCGAACGTACACCAAAGGCACACTTCAAGGGATTCATCTTAAGCTAATGAAGGTGAAACTGCTCAAACACCAGTTCAAGATTTCGAATGTGGGTATTTCTCTCTCCAGATTTCACCACCAGGTCATCAACATAATACTCTACCTCTTTGTGCAGCATGTCATCGAAGACGGTAGTCATGGCTCGTTGATACGTGGCACGTACATTTTTCAACCCGAATGGCATCATTGCGTAGTAGTAAACCCCCTTAGGAGTCAAGAAAGTAGTAGCCTCCTCATCTTTAGGGGCCATCCTTATCTGATTGTGCCCTGAATACCCGTCCATAAAAGAGAAGGTATGGCAATGTGTTGTAGAATCAATGAGCATCTCAGTGAAGGCGAGGGGAAAGTCATCTTTCGGACATGTGCCATTCAAGTCATGAAAGTCGATGCAAACCTTGATGTGCCCATTCTTCTTCTTGACTGGCAGAACATTGGCCAACCACTTTGGATAGTTGACCTCTTGGATGAAACCTGCTGCCTTGAGCTTACTCACTTCAGCATCAATCTGAATTTCAAGGTTAGAATGAAACCACCTTGAGTTCTACTTTATGGGTTTAAAGGATGATTCAATAATAAGCCGATGGAATACAACCCGAGGGTCAAGGTCGGGCATCTCATGATAGTGCCAAGCAAAAACATCTTGGTTTGCTCCCAAGAAGATGGTGTACTCTTCCTTTCTTCCGGTGACATGGTGGCTGAGATGAAGGTCGACCTTGGGTCAGTTTCATCACCCAGATTTATCTCTTCTAAATCATTAGTTGTGTCCTATCCACCATCCTCCAAAACTTCAGGGGCCTTCTCAACTTCTGCTTCATCAGCAATTAGGGGGTAAGAGGGCCCTTCCTCAACTTCAAATGCTTCCACTTTCTAGCTAAGAGTTGTCAACTCCTTTGCCATTTCCACCTCAACTGGGGTCTTAACAATGCGAGACATAGTAGCTACCTCAATTTCTTGCACAACCTGGAAAGGGTCGGTCTCAAGAAGAGAGGGTTAGAAGGCTAAAGGGGTGAATTTTGGGAAGCTTGGATGGGTTGATGAGAACCTGGTTCAAACAGAAGAAAGCTTAAAAGATGAGGGGGACGAATCTTGAGGAGCTTGGGTAGCTTGGGGAAGATCGTCTTGAGAGAGGGGAGGCTCATATGGCAAAGGAGATGACGGTCAAGGTTCAGAAGACGAGAGTAATAAATCAGGAGGGACCATCAGACTGATTGCATGGCCAACTTCATACTGCCGTTAAGAAGAGTGAGGGTCTTTGTTATACCCAATCCCTTTTCTTGCGTTGTGTTGAGCAGCAGCTACTTCAATGGCTTCGAATGGAGAAATCATCCCTTTTCCATCTTTTAGTCCTTGGTTAGACATAGGCTCATAATCCATCTTTCTCATGATTTGATGGGCTTGACGACTATAGAGACCCCATTCTGGAAGCACCCTAACATTTTTATAGGGCAGTCCTTTAGTGGCCCAAAGTCCATCGGGACTTTGGGTCTCTAAAATGAACCCCCAATAGTGGTTTCGAAGCCATATAATTTGGGGGAGCCTCTTCTGCCTTAGTCTTCCCTTTTCTAATGACCTCCAGCTGACTACAAAGATCTTGAGCTTGCTTCTTTAGATCCACAATAGTGGCCTGATCCAAGTGGTCGAGCTGAGGAAGAGTGGTGTTATTAGAAACTTTGCTCGGTGTTGAGGGAGTGCCAATTGTAACTGGGTGAATCAGATCCCCTCTTGCCAAGGAGTCCGAAATGTGCAACACCTTTTGGGAATTACACAGTACGCTGACCTTTGGGTAAGGTAGGCGCTATCCTCCCCTCTTAAAGAGGTTGGGATGCGCAAGACCTTGTGGTCGGCTTGGTTAGCTTATCAATTTGATGTGATACTTTTGCCGTCAGGAGGGGAATGGGGATATGCATGACATTTTAGTAATCTTATGTGTACGTGACCCTTAGTGCCATAGTATTGATGTCCATGACTTCCTCATGCTTTGCAGCGGGTTCTGGCTCTATCGTCACTAGGTGTGACTCTAGAGTCGGGGGAATAAGGGACAAAGTTTTCCCTTCATGGTATTCGGGTGGCAACCCCAAGGGAGAGCAAGGGGCATTTGCATAAATGGAAGTCAGAGGGAGTACCTTGTCATTCCTCTTCTCCTCTTAGAACATATTGAGGAGAGTTCTTCCCACATCCTTTGCATCATTATGAGAAGACCCCTCCACCTTTCTCACAGGATCATGATTATCTGCTTCTGCGGGGGTCACTGGTTCTTGGGGCGGTTCGACACTAGCAAAGTAGTACTTTGCATCCATGATGGGAAAAGGTCTTTTATTAGCATAAACCGTGTACTGTTTTTCATTTGGACTGTACTTGAATCACTGGTGTAGTGTGGATGGAACCACCCCTTGGTCATGCATCCAAGGGAAATAGAGCAAGATGTTGTACGAGGTATCCGTCTCAATCACATGGAACTGGGCATAATTATTCAAGTCACCGATTGTGAGACGAAGACGGATTGCGCCGTTTGGTTTCTCCCCCAATTGATTACAACCGTGAACCGTGAGGTTCATTGGCGTGAGATCTCCGGGCCCCAACCCTATATAGGTGAGAATTCTTCTTGGTATGAGGTTTACTGCAAAACCTCCATCAAGCATTATTGGGCTAATGGGATGGGCATGCAATTCACAGGTCACGAAGAGGGTTTGATTGTGAAACTTTCCTCCCAAATGAAGGTCGTCATCAGAGAAAGTGACGGCCATACAGTTTTTAAGGATCGCAGGGTCCACTTCAATTCGCTCAACTTCGGTCTCGTATACTTCGGGACAAGAAAGAGTTTGTATGAGGGCCATTTGGTAATCACCCGACAGCATGAGAGTGTCGTAGACACTCGATAATGCAGGAAGTCTCCTTAGACGTCATACTTGACTATGTCATCGTTTAGCTCATGAACTCTTGGGTTCACCATTGGTTTCGGTGGTGTAGGAGGTTGTGGAGCAGGTTTGGGTATAGGAGGCTGTGGAGTGGATTTATGTAGAATAGAGTTATTTGTGTGTGTAGGTTGGCTAGATTGCGCAACCGTGAAAGGTTGAATGGGTGTAAGCTAACCAGATTGTGTAGCTGGGATGGTTTGAGTGGGTATAGGCTGGATAGATTGGAAGGTTGGAATGGGTATAGGCTGGTTAGATTGCACAACCGGGATATGAGTAGAAAGAACTGGGGATGATGTAACTTGAGGGGGTTGAGGGCTTATGAGGAAGGTTGGAGACGGATTTGAGTATGGAGCCAATGGTGGTCTCAGGTATTTGAGGAGGGGTGTTGGGTTAGATGGAGTGTTTGGGTATGGCATTAATGGCGGACTTGGGTATTTCAGGAGTCTTGGTTGCTTTGGTTTTTGTATGAGCGGCTGAATTTTTCTCCCTTACCTTAAGTCGATCTGACTGACCATCCCTTTAGTGACTTGCACCACATGGCATGCTTCATAAGAAGAGGAACTCTGCCCTTTTGTATACATCCATTACTATTCCGGGTCGGGCTTAGGAGGCCATCGAGACTTTTTGGGTTTCGGTTTTCAGTACCGCTCAATCAGCTCTTCAAGAGTTGGAGGGGTTTCTTGTTTTTGGAATTGGATGTTAGGGCGTCAACAACGGTTAGAAAACCAACTTCTTGTGCCACCATTTTCTTCACTTGCTTTCGATACTGTTGGTTAGGTGCCTTGATCTCGCCCCCCCCGGATCTAGGTGATTGGGTGACAATGTCTCGGGTTCGGAAAACCCGAGACTTGAGATCGCTCAATCGGGAACCTTGTTTAAGAATAAGGGAAGGTATCCAACCGAGAGAGGAATTTTGGATGTGAGGTGTGGACCAACCTCACCTGCGTTAGCTCCAGGGCTATCATTGGTCCGAACCTCGTACATGAGTGACGGTCAGATTTCATGCATGAATCCGACGAAGTAATTGAAATTCTGGCCGCCGGATTCCAGATTCTGGCCAAAACTCAAAAGTTGTGAAATCTTCGTTCGGGTTCCAAATCGCTTCCCGTTTGTTGCCACGCCATCTTGACGGCATGCTTAGTGCGCTACGACAAAAAAATTATAGAAAAATATCAAGGAACGAGCACACAATCGGTCCAAAGTTTACAAGATTCAAGCAAATTTTAAGTCTCGTGATCGTGGTTCGAAACACGATCCATGGATCGAAATTGGTATCAAATCGATCGTCATACTAGGCCCTACAAGAAAACGATCATCTTTTGATCAAACGGGCATCAGAGCAACCTTAGATCAGTCATGGAAGATCACGCAAGTTCTAGGGTAGCTACAGAGACTGTTCTGAAATTCCACACATTGTTAGGCATGGGCATAACAGTCATTTTGCAACTCGTTTTCTTAATTTGCTTTAATTCAAATAAATTGTAATTATCATCAATTTAGTTAGTTTTTGGGTATCTACCCACGTTTTAGCTTAATTCTATATAAACGCCACACGCAATTGTAAACAGGACCTTGGGTTCATTTTTATTGATTCAATAAAATTTTCATTCTTGCTTAAGTTCTTGGGTACGCCTTGGAGAGAGAGAGGAGAGAGAAGAAAAAGGCTGATACCTTTAAGTAAGGTAATTTTCTCTCTCCTCTCCCCAGTTTCCTCCTTTTTCCCTATCTCTTTTTCTTTCTCTCTCTTCTTTTCTATCTTTTTCTCTCTCCTTTCTTCTTCTCAACACCGGTTGCATTTTCTCATCTTTATCTCTCTTTCTCTCTCTTCTTCCCTCTCTCTCCTCATCTCTATCTCTCTTTCTCTCTTTTCTTCTTTCTCTCTTCTCATCTCTATCTCTCTTTCCCTTTTTTTTCTCTCTCCTCTCCTCTCATCCCCAACTCCGGCTGGATTTTCTTTTATTTTTCCCCTCTTCTCTCTCTCTCTCTCTTTAACCTTATGGTCCCGCATGACCACAACTCTTCTTTTGTTCCTTTCTTGTAGTTTCTCACGACCGCAACTTCTTCATCTCCTTTCCTGTGGTCCAGAATGCCCAATTTGCCTATTTTCTTATTCCTTTATTCCATGTAAGTTCAAAACCTTCCAAGTGCATATTCGGATGTACCTCTTCTATCTTTTTCTTGGCGGTCCCTCGTGACCATCGCCCTTTTCTATTAAATCCTCATAACTTAGCGCCGAGCTAATTCCTACCCAGCGTCGGTTGGACAATTTTCATGTAGGGCCGGTTGGGTACCGTTGCGCAAATTTTCACGTAGCGCCGGTTGAGGGCTCATCCAACCTCTTCCTAGCGCAGGCTGGCTGCTGCCCCTGACCTCAACCATCTCAGCCACTCCATCCTGCTATACCCCTTCTTCCCTTCCTCAGCTCCACAGTTGTGCAACCCCACCTCTTTTCTTCCTTTCTCAACTACACTTCCTGCCAACCACGCCCCTCTCTCTTTCTTTATCCACGACCTCCACCAGCTATACCTCCATCTCCGCCATTCCATTGCCCTCATCTCAGCCACCTCACTCTCTTCCTTCCTCGCTTCCACCTCTCCCTGTTATCGTCTCCTTACCTCTACCAATCTCATTCTTCTTTCCTCCACAGCTGAGCCACTCCAAAACTCAGCTCTTTCTTTCACCTCTCTCTCTACCAACAATTGCAGCTGCTCCACCACCTGCAACTTCCTCCACGTTGCTGCTACACCACCGGAAACTATCTCATCTCCATCTTCGCCACTTCCTGCTGCAACCATTAGAGCAGCCATCACCTCACCTTCTCTGTTCCTCAGTCGCAATCCCTTTCTCGCCCTCTCAGTCATCCTCGCTCGCCCACTTCTCTTTGCTCCTCAGCTGTCGCCTCCCATTTCTACGACCTCGTGCAGTCATTTCCATCTCCCCCTCAGCCGTTCGCGAAGTTCCTTCATTCTGTGGTAGCTTTCTCTGTCGCGCACTTGTCTGCAATCTCCCTCTCTCTCTCTCTAAAAAAAACCCACAAAGTGCTGTCTCCTTTTCGTCTTTCATCTTTTTCATTTTGGTTGCGTGAGGTTCGTCTCGTTTTATACCCTCTTCGTTTCGTTAAACTTTCGCCCCTTATCCCACCTTCTCACGTGAAACCAAAAACCCAATAGCCAATACTCTTCTTCTCTCTCTTAACTAATTCTTTCTTTCAAGGTTGCCCTTTTCCTCAGCTTAAAAACCCAATGCCCCAACTCTCCTCCCTCTCAAGCAAGTTTATTTATTTTTTATTATTATTTAATTCCATACCCTCTTGCTTCCTCTAGCCTCGTTTAAAAAAAAAACCCAATGACTCAACACTCTCTCTCCCAATCAATTCTTTTTATTACCTTATTAATTTACTTTATTTTACTTCTTTTACCCACCTACCCTTTTTTTTTTATTCAAATTAACCTCACCCATCCTATTTACCTCACCTTAGTTTAGAATAACATATTTCCTTCTATTCCATTTATTTTATTTTATTTTCCCACATCTTATTTTTATTTATCTTTTATTTTTTTTATTTTATCTACCTCATTTATTTTATTTTATTTCACTTTATTTTATTTACTCCTTTTATATTATTCTTATTACCTCATCCTAGTTTACTTTAATTATTTATTTTACTTTATTTCATTCACATCTTTTATTTTATTTACCTCATCTTATTTTATTTCATCTTCTTTTATCCCTTTTATTTTATCTTCCTTTACTTTAATTTATTTTAACTCATTTTATTTTTATCTTAACTCCATTTCCTAATTTTATTTTATTTGATATTTATTTTAATTCATCTCTCTCATTTTTATTTCATCCTGTAACAAGGTGGGGACCTTGCCCCACTTGTCAGTAATTCTAATATGTATGTGTGCATGTTTGTAAGAAAAGAGAAACAGGTCAAGGGAGGCGATTCCAAACCGACCATAGGCCAGGGGACTTTCCAGCGTGATCTACGAGGGTGCCCCCGTGAGCCAGTTCGAGCGTGTTACGGACCCACGTGAGGTAAGTCCCGTCTCACGACCTTAAATTCCTCTCTTATCGGTTAGTAATACCTGCTCTTGTTTTTGAGCAAGGTTCCCGAGAGAGCGATCTCAAGTCCCGGGTTTCCTGAAATCCGAGACACGTGCCCCCAGATCACCTAGATCCAGAGGGTGAGATCGAAACACCTAATCAGTTGGGTGTGCCCCAACTGAGCTTGGGCTCTCCTAAGAGACTAGGTCATCATTGGTTCGTGACGGTCTTGAGACCGTGGGTCTTGATGACTCGGGCTATCTTTAATGACCTCAACGACCATGCACTATTCTTCCCTCTTTGCCTCGAACTCTGTTGTTGCCCACAACGGGTAGAAGGGTTTACTTTTATAAAGTCAAGGGGTAAGTGCCTCCAGTGTCTCCAACTTCTTCTTTTGGGGGATTTACATGCCCTTCTTGTGCTTGAACCTCAGATTCCAATAAATCTTTTCCCAAAACTGGAATTGGGAGAGGGATTGTAGGCGGTTGGCCCTCCTTCAATAGGCCAAAGCTACTTCCATTAATAGGGGCAAGGAATGAGGACCTGAAAGAGTAAGTTCTTCAACACTCTAAGGTGGTCCTTGCTTGACTGGAAGAGATGGGGGATGCCTGATCTTGATGATCATTGGGGCTTTTCCTCGAGCTCGTCCTTAGGAACCAATGGGCGCATGGGATTGTTGAGGGGATGGGAGAAGTGTACTCGACGAGAATGTCTTTGAGGACTAGGTGGTCAGTGGCTTTGATGGAACAGGTGGATTGAAAGGGGGAGAAGGTGTGTGCCACTGGCCTTTACCCTTTGAGTTCAAGGTCGTCAGGGGAGCGGGTGTGTGTGCACAGCTTGCGAACGGCTCTCGGGTGATTTGGGGGTTGACCATGGCTCGAATAGAAGACTCGGCTTCAGAAATTCCGGTCTTACGAGCAAATGTGCACGACGAAATGGCCTTATGACCACTACTCACGGGGCATGCAGGCACGAGCAAGTGGGGTTGACGAGAAGGTCATCGCCTGCGTGCTTGCTGGGGTGTGGCTTTTGAGCCACTTGGAGCAGAGTGATGAAGATGCATCATGTTTGGTGGAGCGACCTTCAGGTTGCCCTTGTGTGTGGGTTTAGGACCTTGAGTGTGATGGTGGACCGGGGTAGCTTTGGAGCTGCCCCGAGATGTGGACCTAGTGGATGAACCGTTAGTCTTAGTAGGTGGGTGAGACGGAGTGGGCTTTGAAGCCTCCTCTTTGTGTCGAACTGTCAGGAACACTGACGGTTCTGAGTGATTGAGAGTGGGGGGTGGCCGTACGGTGACCTGCAGAGGCAATGGCAGGTAATTTTCCAATTGCAAAAGAGAGGGAGGTAGCCTTTCGGCTACCCCGAGTAGTGAGACTGGCAAGTTACTTGTTGGTAACTGGGTGAATGCGGTCAATGGTAGTTGTCGTGCCACCAATGCAAGTGATGCAAATGGCTGGGCTGTTGATGCTGGTAGATGGGGAGTATGGGACTTGGGAGTCCCTTCTAAACACGGTCTATGCTCAAGAGGAAGATAGGGATCACAACTTGGACATAGGGATTGAACAATCTCGAAGACATGTGTGTGTAGTGGGCCGAATGTTCAGTAAGCAAACCAGGCCGACGATGGGGTAGCGATGTCCCCAGTGGAGTCGCTAAGCTGGTTGGGCCTCGATCTCGTCGGGTCAAAGATCATGTGTGGGGACCCGGATGTGGGGTTCGACCAGAGATTGCTCTCTCAGAAACCGTAGTGCATGTGGTGAGCGTACTAACTAGTGAGAGAGAATTATGGGGTGTGAGGTTCGTGTCATGCTTGGGCATGCTTTGACACCCTCTTAGATCACGATGGAAAGCCCCCTAGCCTGAGGCTGGTTCGGCTCTGGCTCCCTTGCTGCACTCTACGCCTTACGAACACACCTGAGTAAGATGGGCTGACAAGTTGGTCGGAGGACCCTGACTTGTCGTTACATGGGTAATTTATTTAGAGTGTAATTGAGGCGAAGGAGATAAAAAGAGAATGGAAAGTCATTCATCAATTTGATAGTCTTTCCGCGTCATCTCGACAAACGACCTTATACTAATGATAATAAATAAAATGCCCCATGGAAGGAGCAAAAGGAGAGAAGGTGATGACGAGAGAGACGCAGAAAGAGATAGAGAAGGATGAGGGACACTGAAAAATAAAGAGTAAAGGGCAAGAGAGAGAGAGAGAGAGAAAGAGAGGGAGAAAGAGAATGGGGTTCAAGAAAGAGCAAGAGAGAGGAAGAAGGAGAGAAATTGAGACAAAGAGTGAAGACGCGCGAGAGAGAAAAAGAGAAAGAGAGAGAGAGGAAGAGAATGAGGTTTAAGAAAGAGCAAGAGAAAACTCAGGTAGAGAGATAGAGTGGGAGTGAATGGGGTTCAAGAAAGAGCAAAAGAGATAGGAAGAGAGAGAAATTGAGAGAGAGTGAAGATGAGAGAGAGGAAGTAAGAAAGAGAAAACAAGAGAGATTGAGAAAGAGAGGGTAAAAGACAGAGAAAAAAGAGAGCAAGGGAGAGACAAGGAGAGAGAGAAAGCCAGAGAGAGAGTGAAGACGAGTGAGAGAGTAACGAGAGAGGGGGTAAGAGTGAAAAAACAAGAGAGATTGAGAGAGTAGGTGGAAGAGGAAGAGAAAAATGAGAGCAAGGGAGAGAGAAAAAAGGAGAAAAAGGGAGTAAGCGAGAGAAAATGAGAGAGATTGAGAGAGAGTGGGTGGAAGAGGGAGAGAAAAATGAGAGTAAGGAAGAGAGAGGAGAGAGAGGGAGGGCGAGAGCAAGAGAGGATGAGAAGGAGAGAGAGTGGGTGTGGAAAGAGAGAGCGGGCAGAATAAAGACGAGAGAGAGTGACGGTAAGAGGGATTGAGAATAAATACTAGAGAGAGTGTGTGACAATAAGAGGGAGAGAGAGTAAAGACGAGAGAGATAGAGTGGTGGTAAGAGGGAGAGAGAGGGAGACGAGAGAGAGTTGTAATGAGAGAAAGTGAAGACGAGAGAGAGAAAGCAACGATAAGAGGGATACAAAGAGACGGTGCGAGGGAGATTGAGAGTGCAAGAGAGAGTGAATACAAGAGAGAGAGTGATGGTAAGGAGAGAGAAAGAGTGAAGATGAGAGAGAGTGAAGACGAGAGAGAGTGACGGTGAGAAAGGAAGAGAGAAAAAGGAGGGGACCGGCAGGTTAGTCGCCAATCCAAGCTAGGTGAGAGAGAAAGAGAGAGATGGAGATATTGAGAGAATGAGAGGGGATCGACGGCTTAACTGTCGGTCCGACCAAGAGAGGGGGAGAGAGAGAGAAAGAGAGGAGAAGGAGAGAGAAAGAGAGAGGGAACCGACAACTTAGCCACCGGTTCAAGCTGAGGGTGAAAGGGAGAGAGAAAGGGTCTGAGCCAGGTGAGAGAGAGAAAGAGAGAGAATGACAGGGGATCAGAGGCGTAACCGTCGGTCTGAGCTGAGAGGGGGAGAGGAGAAGGAGAGAGAAAGAGAGGGGAAGCCCCCAGTCTGAGCCGAGGGTGAGAGGGAGAGAGAGAGAGAAGGAGGGGACCAACGCCTAGCCAGGTGAGAGAGAGAGAAAGAAGGAGAGGACTGACGGTTAGTCGGGTGAGAGAGAAAGAGAGAGAGAAAGATCGGCGGCTTAGTTGCCAGTCCGAGCCGAGGTGAGAGGGAGAGAGAGCAAGAGAGAGAGTGACGTCGGTCTGAGCCGGGTGAGAGAGAGTGATAGAGAGAGAAGGAGAGGGTCAGAGTCGAGGGGGAGAGAGAGGGAGAAAGAAGAAGGCGAGAGAGGGGACTTACGGCTTAGCCGCCGATCTGATTCGAGGGTGAGAGGGAGAGACAGAGGAGAAGGAGAGATAAAAAAAGAAGAAGAAGGAGGAGACCGACAGCTTAGTCGTCGGTCCGAGTTGAGAGAGAGGGACAGGGAGAGAGAGAGAGAGAGAGAGAGAGAGAGAGAGAGAGAGAGAGAGAGAGAGAGAGAGAGAGAGAGAGAGAGAGAGAGAGAGAGAGAGAGAGAAGGAGAGAAGGAGAGGGGACTGACGGCTTAGCCATCAGTCCGAGCTGAACGAGGGGGGGGGGGGGGGGAAAGAGAGCCAGTCCGAGCTTAGGGCAAGAGAGAGAGGAGGAGAGGAAAAGAGAGAGAAAGAGAGGGAGAGGGAGGGGACTGACGACTTAGCTGCCGGTTCAACTGAGAGAGAAAGATAAAGAAGAAGAAGAGGAGAGAGAAAGAGGGAAGAGAGAGAAAAATGGTGTGGTTGCCTAGTGTGACCCTTGAGTCAAGACCGGGGGCTAGGCTGGGAGTGAGGAGTTCCAAGTTGGAGTTCTAGGTTGAAAGTGAAAAGTTCTAGGGGTAGTCCCTTATGAGGGAAAGTTTTCTCTCTCTTCTCTTTGGGTTGGAGGATGCAGAATTAAAAAATCACAAACTAAGGGAAGCTCCATCAATGTTTGCCAATTATCTAGCTTAAGGTTACAAATGAGCATAAGGTGCTTGTATATCATCCCCTTGAAACAAGTGTGGATGATTAAAACTAAACCAAATTGTCAAAAATTATATTTTTTATTTATTAAAATTAAATTTTGTTTTTGCGGCAAATTGATAATTTTGCCCCCACCCAAAATCTTGGAAATGACGAGATGGTCTCCAAAAAGTTACCATGGCTATGTGATCATTTGGGGTCTATTTCGGGCCCTTCCAATAGCCTCATGTAAAAATAATACCGTAAAAGTGATGGTCTCGTTGAGACGATCATTTTGGTATATGATCTGATCATTGAATTGAGGTTTTGAACTCGTCTTGAAATCTGGCGAAAGATGAGAAGCTTGCAACCTAAGATACAAGATCTTGCTCGTTTCTTGTTGTTTGGATTTGATCTTTTATCATAAAATGACGGGGAAGCCGCCATAATCATTTTGAGAAAAAAATGGCTCGATTTGGTGGCCGGATCATCACTTTCCGAATTAGAAAAGTTGTCGGAATATGGATTCTAGTCACCAAAAAATGCCATTTTTTTAACCTCAAAATACAGTAATTTTGTTCTTTTATCACATGTGATACTTACTTCAAATCGAAGCTTTCGACGTCATGGTCACAATGGATCCACTTTCAAGGTGATCCGAAGTCGGGGCTTCATGATATGACTGTTTGATCGAGGGGGTCTTCATCTTGCAAAAATCTGCAACACATGAGTTTTCTTATACAATTTATCTCTAGGGTTTCTTCTGCTCGGGCCGTGTCATGGGCCATACCATATACCAAAACGTGCGCGTTGGTCATGTAAAGAACCTCCTGAAATTTTGGCTTGATTGGGCTTAAGACAAATAAGTTACGGCCTTTGGAAGATGATCCTGAAATCATCTGGCACAGTTTTCAGAAATGGAAATGATTCACCGAGGGTGCACCATAATAGTGTAAAACCTACTCTTTTTGGGTCAGTTGGCCATAGAATGATCCAAAAGTGCCAAAATGAGTTGAAACTTGATATTTGGGCTTTTTTGGACATTCTGAATCCATTGGAAGTAGTTTGGTATTCATTTGAGATATTGATAATATCGTTGTAGTTATGAAGTGCTTCTTCGGCATGTTAAGAGCCGAATTTGAAATTGATCTTGCTTTAACTTCATCCGATCATGACAAAACTTTGTGGGCACTCTTAAGGAGTCAAATTCCGCCCCCACATGCCTTTGGAACCAATCCAACGCCTTTCAAAAATTCACTATAGACCAGGATTTATTCTATCAATGCTTTTGTAGTCCAAAGGTATTTTGGTACCCATAGGCTTAGGTTATCACTAACTTCTTCCTTATTAGCACTGAGGATACAAGTGTTGAAAAATACCACACAACAGTCTTTTCAGAGGTTTATGACAAGATGTTGCATCCTTTTGCTAAGGTTTCAGATCTGTTTGAGTTTAGGGGGAATGAAGTTATGTGAAATATTAATCTCCTTTATAATAGAATCCATGAACAAACTTTCTCAAGTTACCTTGCTCTATTGGAGATTCTTAACAAGGTTTTTATTAATAAGAACATGGCTGATGAAGTGGTTTGGTGAAATGGTATTTTTTCAGTTAAGTTAGCTTATCGATTATTGTTCCATGATCGAGTTAGGTGGTCTCTACCTCAAGTGGCTACCTTTTGAACATGGTCTATCCCACATACGGTACATGTTTTCCTTTGGCTGGCTGCCTAAATAAGATTCTAACTATGGATAATGTTATTAAGAAGGAAAAGATTTTACCGAACATTTTCCTTATGTGTAAGGATAATGATGAATTAGGGGCTCATTTATTTTTGTACTGCCCTTTCGTCTCAAGGAACTGGCCTTGGTGTTTTTTTCTATTGTGGGTAAAGTGTTTTAGATGTGGCAACCCATCTTGCCGTTCTTTTTCTTTCAAAGGCCGGCAAAATGTTTTGACAAATTATTAAATTTGTGATTCTTTGGAAGGTGTGGAAATAGATGAATAGGAGAACTTTTGAAGGTGCTTGTTTATCTTTCCATAGAGTTCTCAATTCTATTAAGCACTCCATTTGGTGCTTGTTGGCTATAACACCTGAGGGGCAAGGCATTATCGAGGTGGATGTGGTTTTAAATCTGGGTAGTCTTTACTATATGAACTTCGTCAAATGCCGACCAAGATCTGTCTGGATCCCACCTTCTCTGGGGGGCCTAAAACTTGATTTCGATGGTAGTTCTTTTGAGAATCCTAGATTAGTTGGGGTTGGTGGGTAGTGAGAGATTGGAATGGGGGGATAATCTTTTCTTATACAGGTCCAACTTGAGAGATCACAACAAATAATGCGGAGCTTCTTGCTCTCCTTCATTGTTTGAAGATTTTTGTTTGCCAAAAATTTGGGTACCTCTCTGATTGTTGAAGGTGTAGCTGGTGCAAAAGCGATCAAAGGGTAACGTCAGTACTAAGGTCCTTATGGCTACAAATCCTCCAAATGACGGAATTGCTTTCAATATCTTTCATCCATGTCTATCGTGAAGTAACTTCTTTGGATAATTCTTTAGCTAAATATGGTGTTCCATGTTCGGCTCTTGTCAGCTTTGATGATGTAATCTTATTGTTGTAATCTCTTTTAATCAATAAAATTATGTTAACATTGGTAAAAGAAATGAAGAAGTAGCCATTTGCATTCAATGGGCTACTTTTTAGAAACTAGCTCTTGTAGGTCAAATGGAGCACTAATTACCATACTTGAGGTAAAATAAGGGAAAGCACCATGTTTAATGATGGACTCACATGGATTTCCCGTGCAACTAAATGATGATTTTCACATTATATGTCGCACTTCCACCAAATCACCCCAAAGTAGTGCAGGAAAAATCGAACCAGAGTGGTTAACCGGATATGGGGTTTAAAGCGGTTCAACCAGCCTAATTGGACAAGTCCCGGGGCAAAAAAAAAAGTGTTAAAACGATGAAAAAAATGCAAAAAAAAATCTGATAAAATATGAAAAATATATTTAAAGTATGACTAACTAAATCACATCCAAATGAAGCTGAAAATTAATGAAAAATGGATTCTAAAGAATCAATTTGTGCCCAAGGGTATTTTTAAAAAAGTTCAAAAAAGATGGGAAAGCATAAAAATCAGTGTTAACGGCCAAAAAAATTTTCAATATTCACCAAAATGATGAAAAACATTTAAAAATGCATTACAAACAAAATTTTGTTTTTTTAGAGATTTTATATTATTTTTTTATTTTTTTTAAATACTTGGCCAGTTCACTAAAACTGGCCGAAACCGAAATTGGAACTGGCCAAGTCCAATCTAACCAAGTATAATTGGGCGGTTAGAATTTGAACCGCCCGAATTTTGTTACTCTTCCCCAAAGTCAATGCTAGAGTGACAATTCCTACTCTAATTAAGGGGATCCTCTTATCTCGCAACCCCAAAATCATGAGGTTCAGACTTAGAACCTTCCCAAACCCATCATCATTATCATCAATTAAGCAAATCCTGATCCGCCATTCTATTTTATCAAGGGCTTTGCATTCAATGAGGTCATAAGTCCCCATATATTTTCTCACTACTTCCATTCCTTTCCTTTTGGGCCTACTCCTTGCCATTTTTTGATCTTCTACTTGATCTAACCCACACCTCCTAACAATAATTATATTAGGTCTTCACTCCATATAGCTAGTGCACTTAAGTATATTTTCTCCCATTTTATCACCTATTGGTACTACATTTAAGTTCTCCCGAATGTATTCATTTCATTTTCTATCCCTTCTTGTCTTGTCACTCAGCCATCTCAACATCCTCATCGCAGCTATACACATCCTATGGGTATGTTCCTTCTTAACTACCCAACATTCCGACCTATAAAGGAAAGTTGGTCTCACAGTTGTCATATAGAACTTGCCTTTTAGCTTTGTTAGTACATAACGGTCACATAAAACTTTGATTGCACATCTCCACTTCACCCACCAAAGTCTAATTTTATGTGTGATATTTTCATCACTCTCTCCATTTTCCTAGATTATTGATTTAAGATATTGAAAGTACGATATTTTTGGAATTTCTTGACCATCAATCTTAACTGCTTCCTTGTCTTTATTCATATTATTACTAAACTTGCATTTCATGTACTTTGCCTTAGTCCGACTAATTTAAAAAACTTTTAGATTCTAAGGCATCTCTGCAAAGTTCTAACTTTGTGTTTACGCCATTTTAGGTCTCAACAATTAAAACTCCATTTTAGGTCTCAACAATCAAAACTATGTCATCCGTGACTAAGATAAAGTTGTATTCATACTAGTTGGCATTCCCTCGTATATATCTCTCACCAAGTCGATATAACATCTGAAAACTCTTTATTTTTCCAACATCCATCAAATTAAATATCGATGTACTCTATCATGAGCTTTCTCTGGATCAATAAAGATCATGTGGATGTTTTTTCCCTTCATCCTAAACTTCTCAAACAGTTGCTTGAGCAAAAAAAAGCCTAAGTGAATTACAGGTGTACCACTTAGAGGACATACATACGCAAAGTATGAGGGTTCCTCTTTTAGTACATGTGCATATCTCTTCACTTTGGATCCTTTGGAAGAGAGAAGTGCGACTATTAATGCACATGTTATGAGAAGGTTCTATGAGTTAGGGATTTAGGCTTATATCATCTCAAAGTCTTAACCTTTCTATACAGGGCTAAGTTATATAAATACCTGAACTCATATCATCAGCAATCAATAACATACACAATGCGCTAGCCATTATACTATCATGAGGTAAAAATCAATAATTTACCCTGGCTAGAGGTATTCTCAAACCTCTCGATGCCTTTTATATATACACCCTGAACTCATGACTCTTTCTGGGTTATGTGACTCTTAGTTCCAGTGCATCATGATCCTAGAGTTACATTGCTCTTGTACAATTCCTCTATGATCAAGAGCTATAACATGTTTATATTACAAGGCCTTGAAAGGCCATAGCGACAACATTCCCCCACTTGGCCTGTTGAGGCCTAGTTCACATGGTCTATCACCTAAATCATATCACATATGATCCACGCTATGGCATATCCATCCCATGTACCATATCACGTATGATCCATATTCTGCCATATATAAAGCTCATAAAACAAAAGCCGTATATCATCTTTACGTATCATACTCATGCCAGTGCCATGTATGATAATCTTCTAAATGCTTGTGCAAATGCAATGCCCATCATAAAAAATCATATTTTCTCAAATTCATAACACACACATATCTATCAACCGCTTTGTTCTCAATGTTATGCATTCTTAGGCCTCTTTACCATTTTATATGCAAATTCTCACACATTTAAATGTCCATATGAACAATCATGCTCATGTTTACAAACACACAAATTCTCATGTATATGGTCACATTCATTTGCTGATGCCAAATGTCCAAGCATCACATGCTTGTACTTATATAATATTCATACAAAAAATGCTCATACAAATGCTTATTCTCGTAATCAGTTTCTCTTAATCATGTATTGTTCTCAAACCTCCCCTAGTCCTAGGCCTGTACTAAAATAAAACCTTGTTCATTTAAGACTTAGGGTGTAGGATTTATGCTTGAATTTCCTTTTATGAGTTATTGGTTCTTAAAACCATGCATTTTATGCATAATCTGATTCCTTATAATTTCCTACAAATGATATACTAAGATTCCATGGTAAGCAGATGCCATCGTAGACTAAGTTTATCAGTCCTACACCCATGATTAAATAGATTCACCTGATGTGAGCCTATAAGAAACCGAGTAATCAAGCATATTTTAGGTTTGGAGTAATTAGGACAAAACCTTATGCAATATGAGACTTAATAATATTTAATCGGATTTTCTCATCTTATGCCATCTTTGGCAATTTAGTTTAAAATAATTAATTGGTATATTAATGGCCTAAGATATGTCACATAGATTGTCAGTATGATTGTGACTTGCCCACATTACGAGGAGTCCTTATATCACATGGTCATATCATAATCTACATATAAATATGTAGACCTTACATAAGATCTTGTATATATAAAACATTCTCAAATAGCTCATGAAGCCCCCATTGAGGGGGCCTACTAGCCTCTGAGACCGGATGAGGCTACAAAGTGGATCATCCATATCAAAGTAAACAAAACAACTGCATAATGGCATGAAATACATAAATATCTAAGGATTTTATGTGTTGTCTCATGCAATAAACTATTCAATACCATAGGCGTGCCTAACAGCTTTCACAAGCAGCACTTCTTCAAGTGACTTATATGTTTCAATGTGGCACAATATTAAAGGAAAAAAATACTTAATAATGCAGTGAAAGAAAAAAACTCATAAGTTCCTGAAAAAACCAATTTCAAATACGAGGCCAAAAACTCACTTTGGTTATATCACAAATCATTCTCATATAGTACCTCTTCTAAAAACTATTATGCGAAATTGGTTGAAATAAATGCATTCAAATTTGAGACCAAGTTTTCCAGTTAAAAATAGTTTAACCATTTGACTCTTCAAAATTATTCTCACTCAAATAAACAAGGTTGTTTTTCTCAAAGTCTTTTAAATAAGGTTTTGAGAATACAAACTCTTTCAAGCCATTTTAAAAACATTTAAATAAGTCAAACCGAAGTCTATTTTGTTCTCAATAATTGGTGACTATAAAATGCTCCAATAGTGTGTGACTCATTGGGTGTATTTCCATAATAACAATAATGTGGAGTGTATCTTAATTATTACCCTTACCAAAAAACAAAATAATGGGAGAAATAAATTCATTAGGGCAAGACTTTTTCTTTTTTGGTTTCCCAAGTTCTATTGTGCTCGAGCACTTGAGATTAGGAGGGACTTGGTTAGGAAAATAAGTTTTTCAAAAACCGTTGACCTTTTCTCCATTTAATCTCAATTATCACAAACCATACTCGAATTCATTTGACATGGGAGTTGTCAATTTTCCAAATAGTAAAACCATACAACTTTGTGGAAAATATTTATCTCGAGCATAAAATCCTTTTCATAACCAATAAGCCTTATGCGCCATATATCACCACAAGCTTCAAATAACTATCACACATATATGTACTGTGTCGGGACTTAAGTATCCCAAATTATCCATGATATAAGAACACAATCTTTGACTTTATTATCTTGGCATCTTGGAAAACATAAAAAGATAAAATATGAGGTATGAATTATCATAAGGACTAGTCAATCATATTATACATCTAACATATTCAAACTCCATATAAGGAAAACTATATGGTGCGCTAGCTGCGAAGGAAATGTAGTGTGCAGCAGTTCTGAAAAAAACTGTGTGCACGCGAAGACAATGAAGAAAACGGATGCACTAATGCACCACACTAGCCATTGCTTCTTGGCTTTTGAGCCCATATAAGAACACAATCCTTGACTTTATCTTGGCATCTTGAAAAGCATTTTAGGGAGGCATAGATTATCATAAAGACTAGTGAATCAAATTATGTAAATAAAATATTCAAAATCCATCTCATTAGCTCTAAAGTCACAAATAACCCACATAGAATAACCATTCCATAATTTATCGTAGTTTACACATGTGTTACTTTATTTGAATTGGCCATATTTCATGCTTTAATACGTAAATCAAAGATCAAGAATCTAGAATCAAGGAACCCATGCATATCCCTTGTGTCATCATTGCATATAAAGAATGTACACAATTACCTAAATATTACATTATGGGTGTATTTGCCTTTTAGATTTATAACTTATGCGATTAGTCCTTGCTTTCCAAGTTATAATCATTATATTTCATTTCAAGATAATTTACTAGTCATTAAGTATAAAGAATCATGAAATTTTAAGTTTATTTCTCATGGATCAATGAATCCTCAAGATAGTAGAATCCTACAAGTTTGTTTCTCTTAGATCAAGGAATCCTCAAGATAGTAGAATCCTACATAAAAATATAAAAAATTATACCTTGCAATCCTTGAGCGACCGTCAAGTGGAGTGTCAAACTTTTGCTCTCGATCTATGATTTCTTTCATCTTTTCTTTTCTTGTTTATAACTATAGTTATGGTCAAATCCACCCTTATGTGTCTTTGACCTTGTTGAGATCATCGAATACTTTCCGAATGTAACTTCGATCTTGATGACAAAATACCCCGATGAGGGTCATGAAACCCCAATTCTGAGCTATCAATACAAAAAGTGTAAATTTCCTTAAAATTTTGTATTGATAGCTCAAAAACACTATGCACAAAAGTGTAAATTTCCTTAAAATTTTGTACATAGAACTGACACACTCCAATAATCAAACAATAACTTTCAAATTATGCATGATTTAACAACAAGCCTTTTTCCATATAAAAGTAAATTCAAAATCACAAAATACCATAGAAAAGAATCACGTCGTATTATAGAAAAATATTCCCCTATCACTGTGTCAAAAACAATGATTAGAGCTGAAAATTCCAGCCGTGATCTTTATGTCATTAAGCCTTTCATCCCTCGAGACCTTTAAAAATAACTTTGTCTTCCATGATCAAATACATATGCACTTCATAAATCCCAATTTAGGCCAAAATTCATAGACTAAGGACCTTCTTAGAGCTTGGCTCTGATACCACTTGATTGCATATAAAACCAAGTCCCATGTGAAAATATAAAAAATTTCTTCAATTTACTACAACATGCTTCAATTTCATCGATTTGACTTCAACTTATACAATTTTAGCCACCAAATTATTGGAACTATGTCCTTTCAAAGTGACAATATAAAATTGTATTGATAGCTATCAATACTCTTCAAAAACAAGAGTCATGAAACCCCGATTCTTTCATGAGGAGGTTTTGTACATGAGAGGTACTGAGAGGGTTGAGGGTTACCTCTAAGTTAGGGTTAGTTGATGATGTTTGAACCTCATGACTATGATAGGCCAGGACAATACGATGTTCATATGAGCTTGATGAATGAAAGCCCTGCATGGGAAGGTTAGGGCCAATAGAGGGCATTGGCCTAAATCCCTGACTACTCCAAACCGTCTCGTAGCATGTGCATATATAGTCGCAATTCATAGGAACCTTCTCTTCCACGGATGCACCGGATCGAGCTATACATATGTGCCAAGAGAGGAACCCCCACACCTCGTGTGCATGTCCTTTAGGGGTACACCTAAAATCCACTTAACGTTAGGAATTTAGAGTTGCACATTGACTTGAGTTTGATAAACTAATATCTTGAGCCCCTAATTAAACAATGTGGGTCATGAGCATGTTGGGTCATTTTCGAGGTGACTTTGGATTCCTGGTTTAGCCAAATGGAGTGCTCTATTTTTGTAGTTCAACTCCCTGGATCCGAATTTCCCTTGTAATGTATTTTAAACATTGTCAAAATGTTTTATTTTTATGAAGATCATTAAAGTGATTTTTTGAATTTATGAAAAATTTTCTGGATTTAATCAAATAATAAAAACCACTTTGTGAAATTGTTTTTATATAATGACAAACAAAGATAGTTCCCCAGAGCCCACACAAGTTACCCAATTGGGGTCCACATGGCTTGCCCATAGGGCCCCACTCTCCCCACATGGAGATAACGTGGGGGTGACATCAACTCCATGGGGACCCCCTTGTCTTTTCATTAATGTTGAGTTATGTTGTACTTTGTGTTGTTTTTTCATTTTCTCGTAAATAATGTGTTTTGAAATTTTGATTTAAAGCACATGTTAATTTTCTAAAGCAAGTGTGTTCATAACATGCGTGAGAGGTTCTAAAACTGGTATAGGGTTTGTTATTATCAACCTAATCCTAAGGGCACTTGGTAATTGTGCACACAACAACCTTGCTTGTATTGAATACTCCCATTAGTCACTTTTTCTTTTTAAAGTGGAGGGAGTTTTGAAAGATTTGTTTTGCTGGAATTTTGGTTAAAAGACCTCAAGGGCATTTCCCTCCATCATGGTTTTAGTGTCTATAATTAACTTATAGCATGGTCATTTTGATACCAAGAGAAATGAGTGTGAATTAAAGGAGGATAAATGTATAAAATTCATGCCACATATCAAGATGGCTGATGGTGGATGGTGGGCTCGGATCATGCATCTCTTTGTAATCTTTGATAGATGATATAGAGGGTCTTGATTCATCGTCTAGAAGCATCTCATCACATGTGCTATGAAAAAGCTATAAATGCCCTTTTGAATTCATTTCACTACATTAGTTTGTCTCACTGAAACTCCTTCCAAAATTGGCACACCCCAACCTATCTCTTCCATCTCATTTTGGCATGCTCGAACCCTTTTTTTCTCTTTCTAAACTTCATCTTCAACCTTTGGAAGAAAGCAGCTATCTCCAAGGGAAATTCGAGCTCTATTGATGGTGATCAATGGTTCATAGCTCACTCCATGGATCAACAAGTCAAGTGACCGTCATTGTTTAAGTAAGCCATTTTATCATTAAATCATCCATTTCTCTATTGTAATTACGCAATTCCAGCAGCATGAAAATCTCCATTGATGACCAATTTTAGTCATTTGATTCTCCTGTTGTTCTTACTTGATCCATGCTCAAGTAAATGTTTCATGCATGTGTGATTTGAGCTAGTCTTCTTAAACATTCCCAATTAAATTTTCGAACAGATTATTGATTGATTTCCATGAGTTTCTAACTCAACGCAGATTAGTGATTTAGATCACCTCATTAACATCTTGATTTGTCTAATTTTCTAGGAGAAACTATGCCGAATTTCTAAGTACCACTTTGTGATAAATCAAGATCTGGTTTTGTATTCTAAAGCCTTGGATCACTCCCGCTATTTTTCTACTTGTAAGATCATTTGAATCTCTGCGAATACCTCTCATAAATGTTGTAAACATTAGTATATACTTGGCTTGCCATTTCTTAGATGATGAATTGGCCAGAATTTATGTGATGCTATCATATGTCACCTATTGGCACATAGCTTAGTCTCTTAGTGGTAAACTGGACACCCGAGAGCTACATTTGGCTTCCCATGGTCTTGATACACACTACACTCGAGAAATCACATTTTGATGTAATGAGAATTTTCTTTTGATGAATTTTCAAGTGTCATATGATGTATAATTGGCATTGTAAAATTGAGTGATGCTGAATTTTTAAAAGCATACTATTCATGTGTAGCTTGGTATTGATCCTTCGTATTGATCCTTCATGGATAGTCTTGTACTTATATAAGAGACTTAAATAGAGTTGTATCCTCTCTTCTAAAGTATTTTTGAAGCTTTCGTATCTCTATAATAGCAACAACCTTGCTGTAATTTCAATTTGAGGGTGTAATTTCAAGGGTATTGAGTGAAAAATTCAAGTTGCATTGTATAGTTTTGGTGTATTTTGTACACCTCAATTGAGATTTGGTTTCTTATATACTCACAAAAAATTGGTTATAAATATACTTGAAGGGAAAATTACAATTCTAAATGGTCCCTTGACTTAGTCCAAGACACAATATACACCAAGGAGATTGATTAAACACATGACAATACATTTGATATAAAAAATACAACATACAAAATACATTGCCAAATAATATATAACTTCATAATTACATCATACACTTCAAATTCAACCTCCTTCTCCACCAAATACAAACATTACATGTATAAATTTGATTTGATCATGGGAAGCAATATATTGAGCGCATTTTGCTCGGATTACGACTATGGGTCTTAGCTAAGTACCATAGGATGACTTCATAGGCCAATTTGGTAACATCAAATTGGGAAGAAATTAAGCATCCTAGCTTCTACACTTTATGCAATAATTCAACATATGGGAGGACTTAACAAATTGGATTCAAGAATGAGGGAAAATATGGGAGATAAGAAGGCTCAAATCACTCTCCATTTGAGTTAATAATGGAATAATATGAGCACAAATATTAGGGCATAGTTCTCCTTTCAAAATCTCACCAAAATAATCAATAAGAGAGAGTTAATTGACAGATTTAGATTCAAATGGTATAAATATTCAGCCAACTAAGTCTCAGCAAAATACTATAAAATCTCTTCAAACTTGGATCAATCAATTAGGAATTAAATCCTCAACGTCAACGAATAATTTAAACTCGAGATCTCATAAATCAATATGAAAATAGAACATCATACTTTGTTGTAAATGTGGATTTATATCTATCAAAAATTTAAAGAAAGGATTTGATGATGATCATTTCAAATAATCAAATATTTATAGAGCTTGGAATTCATCCAAGCTTAAGATCAAGCTCCAATTGAACTTTGATTCAGTATTGTCCCTCTCTATCTTCCCATCTTTCTTTCTCTCACTAAAACTTTACTCCCATGAAAAAGGAGAGGAATAGCTTAAGGAGGGTGTGAAATTCATGAGAAGATCTCACACTCACTGAAACTTAAAAAAATGTAAGAGGAGAAAGAGAGGAGAGAGGAGAGAGGCGAGGAGCATAACTCTATGAGAAAGTTTTTCTCTCTAAGACTTATCAAAAAAAGGAGAAAAAAAGAATATAGTGGGGCATGCCACAAAGAGAGAGAGAGAGAGAGAGAGAGAGAGAGAGAGAGAGAGAGAGATGAGTTGTTATATTCAAAATGAGAGATTGAGGGGATATATATTATTTGGTTTAGATATGCTTTAGATGTGCTAATCTAATATTGGCCATTAAAGTACATCATCCATGGTTACAAAGAGAAGCTTGATCCTAGCCTTCCATCAACCATCATTACCATCTAGATATGTGGATGAGATTAAAATGCATTTATCATCCATTTAATTCATTGCAAATTCCTCTTGTATAGAACTGCCCATGATCTTTTCAATTAATCAAATTATAAATCAAGGTTAGGGGCATTCCCGTAAGGTAATCAAGCACATTTTCAGCAAAATTTCATCGTGACATGCTCAGGCCTTGGCGGCTCGAAGAGGCCATTGCTTTGGGTATCCTAGCAGGAAATGGGCTCAAGTGGAGCTTCTTTGAGTTCCTTATATACCACAAGTTCAAGTCGAGTGTGTTTGGGCTCAATAACTTGAGCAACCACTTGCTCGGTTCCTTCGAGCTTGACGGGGTCGTCAATGTCAGACTCAATCTCTAGCACTTTCGTAGGTTTGGTTTTGCCTTGAGCCAAGCTTCAAATCTTATAGATCATAGGCATTACTATGCCCCAAGCAATTGAGCAATCGCACTAACATGCACCATGTGGCAAGCCTCTCTGATATCATAGGCATCAATGGAAGCAAGAGGGAAGTAGGTGTTTCGCTCCTCTAGGGGTTTAACATCTTTGGTTTGAGAAGAGACATAACCGTTTGCGCTCTTCTTTACTTTTCCCTTAAATCAGAACTTCAATTTTTTAGTTACTCGGCCCTATATGCAGGCTTGACTATTATATTCCCTCTCAATCACCTAGTAGAACTGCCCCCAAGTGGAGGCGAGTAGTTCATGCAACCTCTTGCCATGTGGAGACTTAGTGTTTAACATGGGATGCGTCAATAGTGATAATAGATGAGTACTCAAAGGGAAAGCCTTCGAGTACCAAGTGGTGGGGGGTTGAGGTAATCCTGTCGTATGCATGAAGGCGTTCAATTCCCAAGTCTTAATGCTCAGGTGATTAAGCGTCTGCATACCTCTTCTCACCTTGCACTGAATCGAGGCTGGCAAAAATCTGACAGCGTAACAGCCCTCGAACCTTTGCAACATCCTCCTTTGGTGTCCTAAACTCCATCCTCAACACTCTTGTGGTTGGAGACCCAAGTAGAGAGAGAACATGAGGGTGCACCGAGGCAGACTCGGGGTCAGACATCCCTAGCCTCAAGCCAGGGGTGAAGGCTAGCTGAGTAGAAGTGATGTGAATGGGCTTGGACGGACCCACCTTAGACGTGGAAATGTCCAACTCTCCAAAAATTGGGCAGCGTAACAGCCTTTTCGAGCCTTTGTAACACCCTCGTTCGGTGTCCCATACCCCATCCTCAGCACTCTTGGGGTCGAGGCCCCAAGTAAAGAAATGACAGTAGGGTGAAGGCAATGGTGGAGGCTAGCTGAGTAGAGGTGTGATGGGGGTGACTGACCGATAGCTGGGTCGCTGGCTTGAGTGATGGATGAGTGGGGGTGGCCTTGTGGCGGCCCTTGTGAGAGGGATCGACACTTAGGTTGTCGTTCTGAGTGTGGAGAGAATTGCCTAGGGCCAGCCACAAAGGCATCGACGACTAAACCGTGAGCTGCATGAGAGGGTAGGTGAGGGGTGGCCTTGTGGCCACCTTCAAGAAGAACCGGCATCTAGGATGCTGGTATCAGGGAGTTTATGAGGGGTGGTTGCCTTTGGGCCACCAATGCAACCAGCTCCAACGACACAGTCATTGGTATGACCAAGAAATGGGGAGTGAGGGGCCCGAGGTCCCTTCTCAACCTGGATGGGGCATGAGCCTGAGCAAAGGTGGTCGAACCAACTAGCAAAAGGAAGGTGGGAGTCACACGTAAGTTTAAAAACCGCTCCCTAAAGACAAACCTTCGGGTGTGGGGATCATGAAGCCCCTAACCGAACATAGGAGCATTTAGAATCTGAAACCATTGTGTACACTTTGGAAGTGAGATGTATTTGTGAACAAGAGAACCCAACCTTGGGTTGATGCATCCCCAGTGGAGTCGCCAGTTGGTCAGCCTTGGTTTTTTGTGTGAAAAGCAAAAAGTCTTTCTTAAAATCATGTTTCTTTTAGCAAGAGAGAAGAAAGTGTATGTCGCTCACCCCCTAGGGTTCTTGCATATGTGTGCATGACGATGACCCCGATGTCCATTAGGATAAGGGTTGGGTGATACGGTGTGTGTGATTCGAACTAACCAAAGAAAGATTCGAGACGGTGGGGTTAGATACACCAAGACACGTTTGCCCTCTTAGACCTTGGTGCCTTGGAGTGCTTGCAAAAGGTCCCCCAGCCTTTCAGCTTGATTTAGAGTCAACTTCTTCATGGACCTTGCTTGATGTGTGCACTTGGATGGTTCGTTTAGGTTCATATGTTAAGTTTGGTAAAGTTTGTGATTGAGTGAGAGGCTTGGTTGGTTTGGACATGAGTCTAGGTTACTGGGTCCAGCTTTGATAAGCTAAGCTTAGTGGGTCAAGACTTGGTAGGTTAAACTTAGTAGGTTAAGGTTTGGTGAACTAAGATTGATTAAAGGGGTAGGAATGAGCCTAGGTTAGATGGGTTTAGGTTTGGCTGAAGGTTAAGAATGAGTTTAGGTTAAGTTGAGGACTAAGGATGAACCTAGGTTGGGTTGAGGACTAGGGATGAGCCTAGGTTGGATGGGTTTGGGTTTGGGTTTGGTTAAACCACTCAATAGAATCTGTGAGCCTTTCAGCATCACCTCCCCTATGAGGCAATGCCAGAGACGAGATAAAGGCCCTAGGCACTAGGCCTTTGATACCTCGAAGACTAGTCAAGGGTGTCGATCCGCTGGAACGAACCCAAGCGCAAGTCTCTTTGAGGTGTGGGGGCTAAAATGTGAGAGATGTGGGGGAGACTAGGGTATGAGAGAGGTGAAGCTAGGGTTAGAAGAGTGGGGCAGTCAGGGTTAAGAGACAGAGGGGTGACTAGGGTTAGAAGGGAAAGGGGCAACTAGAGGCGGTTAGGCTAAGGGGAAGGAGATGGTGGCTAAGGCATAGGGAGAGGGGCAAATAGGACTAAGGAAAAGGAGAGGGGTGGCTAGGGATTAGGGAGAGGGACGACTAGATGAAGGGAGAGAGAGGGAAGGCTACGACTAGAGAGAGGGATGACTAGGGCTAGAGTGTTTATGCTCCGATCTACACCAATCTATGGGTGAGATCTACTTAAATCTTTGCAAAAACTGAGCTAATTTATATGAGAAGATAGAGAAAAATGGGGTTTCTTGAATTATGGGCTAAGAAAAAAGTCAGATATATACAGATCCGGTCTTTTTCAGAGTCTACTTGCAGTGCCAGCTCCAAATCCATATTTGGACCTAAAAATGTTTCTAAATTTTAACTAAATACAATAAAAAATCAATTTCAATAAAAAAACAAAACAAAACAGATAATTAAATAAAGAAATAAAATTTAAGCACAAAAATAAATACTTAGCTCTAGGGATCCAAAACCTCGAGTTTCGGGCTTGGATCAGGCCTCTCTTCTTATTCGTGTCATCATATCTTTTTTTTTTAGATGTCTTTATTTGCGGGAATTGGTAGATCTAAGGTTCTTTGACCTAGATCTAGGGTTCTCAAGGTAGGGGAAAAGCTGGAGAATTTTTGTTATGGTCTACCTAGGCTTTTATGAGGGTTTATGAGGGCTTTTTCTTAATTTTCTAATGTTTTGGGGGACACCTAAGTTTAAAATCAAAATTTTAGAACTTTTTGGGATTTTTGGATTTTTTTAGATTTTATTAATTTTTAAAGAATTTGTTAGGGCTTTTTCCTAATTTTAAGAATATATAGGCTATTTTTCTTAATTTCAGGAATTGTGTCTTATTTTTTAAATATTTCTAGGGGATTTATCATCTCTCTTTTTGGGTTTTAGAGGGTGATATTTATAATATTTAATTTGTGATTTTTTTTTTTATTTTTTTGGATTTGTTTCAATTTTTTTGGATTTATCTTGATCTTTTGGCTTTATATAATTAATAAAACGTGTTTACTACATCATCAGGCTTCGTTTTGACCTGCCAGGCTATGACGTGGCTCGCCTCGAGGCCCGACACTTGGGTCTCACATAGATCATATTGTCATTTTCTATATCATTTTAATCGTTGATCTGATTTGGGTGATTCTTAAACGGTTGGAAAGCTCTCAGGGTTTACTTTATCTTGGGATAGGTTTTGGGCAAGTTGTGTCAACTATACTGGTTCTAGGTTGCTCATGATCTACTAAGATTTATGTGGTCCTTTAGACTCAAAATAGAGGTTTTTAAGTGTTCCCTTAGCCAGAATTTCGAAAGGGTGTCTACAGAGAGGAAGGAGAGGGGAGGCTAAGGCTAAAGAGAGGGGTGGTTAGGGCTAGAGGAAGGAGTGGGGCGGCTAGGGCTAGAGAGAGTGAGGGAAGAAAGAGAGAAGGGGAGAGAGAGAGAGAGAAGAAAGAGAGAGAAGAAAGAGGAGGAGTGAGAGAGGAAGAGAAGACCACCCAATAATCAAGTAGCATTCTAGCATCACCTTTCCGAAGAGGTATTATCAGAGCAACTACGGAAAAGGCACTAAGAACAAAGCCTTAGTACCTTAGAGGACTCTTGAGGTCGTGACACGGACGGCTCAAACTTGATTTGAGTACGCCTCAGGGTACCTCCTAAAGAGTGGTGCAAGGTGAAGTGGTGTATGGAGTAGGGAGTATGGAGGTGGTGAGTATGAAAGTGGGGAGTATGGAAGTCGGAAGTATAAAAGTAAGGAGTATGGAGTAGGGAGGTGGTCAGTATGGAAGTGAGGTGCATGCAAGTAGGGGTATCTCTCCTAAGTATAATGTTTTCTCTCTCCTCCCTCAATAGTAGAGAATCTTCAATGAAGCTCAAAGAAAACTTTCTCTTTCCTAGGTTAAACCTCTTTTCAATTCATTTTTTCATCAAATTGGCCGACCCTTTACAAATTACAAGTCATTGGCTTACATAGAGTTATCTCTCAAACATGGGTGTACACTCAAAAGCCATGTAAATTGATAGAAAATAGATTAAAATGAATTAAAAGAGAAATCCTGAAATTGGGAAAAAATGATCAAATATATCCCTAAGAAAAATGAAAATGACAAATAGGTCAAAGGGGCTTCTTCCTTCCACATGGTTTGGGGCCTAGTTTCATGCTATTCTGCATCATCTTAAACAATCTATCATCATGAAAACATAGATCATCCGGACAGAAAATTTTTTATATATGATTTGTATGGTGTCATGAAGTATTGACTGTGTTCTTTAAAGTTTCAAAAATTTGACAAAAGATGCAAACTTGAATTTCTTAAACGTTATATCTAGCTCAGATCATTGCTTCTTTGGTCATATTTTCAATGGAGAATCAAAGAGGAGGTTATTATGGTCGTTTTGCATAAAAAACCACATGATTTGGTCTTCGATCAACCATTTTATGATTTTTGGAAGTCATTGAAAAATAGTTTTCTGGCGACCTAAAAATTGTACCGTGGTGCAAGCTTCGAATGGGTGCCTTCCTAGTCATCATCTCAAGCAAATCGACGCCCTTCGAGTCACGATTGAAATTCCTCCATTTTTAGGTTGGCTCGACTTCGGGGTCTCGAGATATGTCCGTCAGAGTGAACTGTAGTCACGCACACAAAAATCTACATATTGTGTTTTTTTGGTAACCTTCTCTCTAGGATTTCTCTCGGTTTGGTGATCAGCTCCAATTTTTCCATATGTCAAAATTTTCTTCTTGACGACTGATACAACATACTGAAATTTGAGCTCGATCCGGCTCAGGATCGATGAGATACAAGCCTCGCAAGACTGTGTCATTTTTGAGTGAGTGCATTTACTATTTTTAGTAACTGGTTTTGCTTCCCGCTTATGAATAGTAAACGACTTACCATTTTTAGGAAAGTAGGACCTAGAAAGGTCGGTTTGAGCTGAAATTTGGTAGTTAAGGGTTTTGGGACCTTTTGAAATTGTCTGTTATGGTTTGATGACCATCCAAAATCACTGTAATAGGGCACTAGTTATGGGGTTGCTTGTGCACGTTAGAGTGCAGTGTTCCAAATTGAACCTCCGTCATGTTCCCTCACGCCTTTTTTTGGTTGGGGTGAAACTTGGGGACAGACCTTGGGACATAAAATTTCACTCTCACATGCCTTTTGGGTTTGAGTTGACACCATTTCGATACCTCTTCAAAATTAGGCTTTTTTTTGCACGAGCTTCCGTAGTCCATAGGCATTTTTGGTACCTACGGGGCATGACTGCAACTGCTTCCTCTTTTATGCGCATGAGGAAATAGGTACGCCAAAAATACCCTACAATAGGAGGTCTTGGACCTTGGTGTTGGCTAGGTTGAGGATGATGTAGTTAACCTCACCGGTTTGTTGGGGTTTCGCTTTGTTCATCTTTCATGGAGGTTCAGTAAATTTTTTTATTCTCGACTGGCTTATTACCAGTCGTGAGGCGCTTGATATTATATTCGAGGCCCTTTATGACATCACATAGAAGGTCGGAGGGATGCTGCCATAGCTAAAGAATTTATTATATTCGAGGGTCGCATTTTAAAGGATAAGGCCAATTTTCGCATGGTTTACCAATGGACATTCCATGACTTTGGCAGCTGTGAAATTGAATCTGTCGACAAAATCCATGCAAAGGTGCATCAAGCTTTTGCTTGACTGTTTCTAGCTCACCAAGCGAGATTGGTCGTGGTTTGGTAGCCTGGTAATGCTCACGACCCTTTAAAACATCTCTCGGCAAGAGATATCTAAATAGTCTCTTACAAAGTTATTATACTTAGTGAAGACATATCCAGTGAGACTATGAGCGAATAGAGCCTTTAAGAGTACTGGACTATCGTGCAACATGGGTATGAGGAGTAGGTAGCTTGTCACAGTAATTGTTAGTCGCCCTTCCCATTGAACCTATTGTGGAAATCCAGTTGTACGAATCATGTTGGGTGGTCCGCTAAGCGGTCTAGGTAAGATTCATCATAGAATTCCATAAGGATGGGATCATAGATTCTTGTGCACTTGAAAGTGTCTTGGAGGTGTTTGGTCATCCCTTCAAGTACTTACACTTATATTTTGATGTAGAAGGTTGTCTTAATGAGTTATTCCCGTAAGTAGGTGGTTGGGCTACAGGGTACATGGGAGTATGGTGGTGAACCTGATGGACTTGGGTATAGGTTAGTCCTACAAGGCGAGTTGGAATGGGTGGTAGTCCTATGGGTTGAGGATGGTAGGAGGGTTGTGGTTGATGATAATATATATGGGGAAGGTCAAAGGTAGGTTGACTTAATACAATTCCTGGGTTCGCTTGGACCTGACAATATTGAGGGGGCCCTAGATTAGGTTGGACTGAAAGGTTGGCTATCTATCCCCTATTCTGGTTCCTCATTTCTTGGGCAACAACTTAGACTAAGGCTAGGTTCGGTATAAGTGGTGATTGGTTCTGAGGGTTGTTCCCATGAATGTTACCACTACTGATTGACCCAGACTTAATTTTTCTGGTGGATACCTCCATATTGTCATGAGCATGAGCCGCTTGATTCTCGAGGTCATCCTTAACAACATCGCCAACCTGCCTTCCACTGAAGGCTTGGACATCAACCTTTTCCTAGGTCCCCCGTCTGGAAGATTGCAACATTCCAGCTTCTTAAAGAACTACTCTTGGCTGAATGCCCTAACTGCTCAAGGTGCTCTGTGCGGTACAGACTTGATGACCCCCAAAATTTGACTTGCAACCGAGTTGGTCACTAGCTAAGTAACTTGGGAGCCTAATCATGGGTTCAGATGGATCCAAGATTATTGGATAGACCTCAGTCCCATAACCCCAGGGGATCATGGCGTGTTGCCACCCTGGATGGTGGGTCAATGTCCCTGACCAGGCAATAGACTCGGCATCCTAATCTCCTACTCACACTTCCTAATTGAAAACATCTCCTTAGATCCAGGCATACAAGAAACAAGCGATATAAATGGATACCTCTAGACTATTATGGGTTAAGGTCGAAGGGCAAGGGTTCCCACCTAAGGGAAAATTTTTCAAAATGAGGTAGGGTATCAGGGTATGCCAACCTTTGGTCTAAACCACTCTTATAAGGAGTTATGGGACCAAAGTATTGTGTGATGCTCTTAGAGGCTGAACATTTAGAGAGGGTGAGCTCCCGTTGTGGGCACTCACTCCCAACTTCCCTTCTTTTATGAACTAGGTGCCTGCTCCGGGGACCTTAAGGCCAGATAAATGCTTTTCCAAAAAATGATTTGGAAAATGTTTTTCATTTGTACTTGTGGAGTGTGTGGATAGGTGTGTAAGACAACACAAGTGCACGTGTAAAAGTGTGATAGACAAGCAACAATGCATAGTTCAACTAAGTAAGTGCAGGGCATGGATCATTCTTAGCGAGGTGCGCTTCGAGTCGAAAGGGCTGATTGAAGCACGATGAAATGTGGCAGGCTAGGTGCCCCGACAGGTCTACTTAGTGAATGTGAGGCAATTTGATGCTCGATGATGCATGCCTCCAATCAAAGATTCAATCAAAGGCACGATTTTAGTGGAGGCAAGGAGCTCTAGAAAGTGTGAAAGCACGCTTGGTGGAAGGCACCAAGCCAAACGCATCTGGAATCAGGCATGGCCCTCTCTTAAACGTGGTTTTAAATGAGAGTGTAGGTGCTCTTAGAAAAACGGGGAATAAAAAAGGAGAGACCCAAAAAGCTAGGAAAAGAAAGAAACAAGTTCTTAGCTACTAAAGATGTCAGAGCATGGCACAGCTGGCACAGTCGTTGGTGGAGCTGACTAGTACGTCGAGCACAGAAATTAACAAGATCAAGGTAGGCTCTGACCTCAATGAGTCTGTCAAATGTGCCAATGAAGGTGCCTACAGCATTGAGGCACATACTGATGCATTCAGTATCAAGGAGGAAAAAAGCACAGCACCTGAAAAGAAAGAGGAACAAAAAAAGGCGTCAGGGATATAAATGTGTCACATGGGGGAGAGCTGCATGAGAGCAGCTGATAACCTCGTCAGACATAGACCCTTGAACTCCCAACCAATGCGATAGAAAGAAAGCAAAAAAAAGAAGTGGAAGCAAGGATCAGTCCGACAAATGTAAGTGTTTAGTAGATGCAAGTTCTACTCTCGCTGGAATGTTCCAGGCTCCAAAAGAAAAACGAGATGGTCTTAAAGGAGGCTAGAACGGGTTCTAGTTGATAGCAACCCTTCAGGAGGAGTCCAGAGAGTTGCTTCAACAACTTGGCATTGCAAAAGTCTCGACAAGCCTCACGATTGGTGCCAGACTGTTTATACTTAAAATTTTTGGTAGAAATGATACTTCTGCCTTGTTTTCGGGCCTAAAATCGTCATAGATGGGACTCATAGAGAATGGGTCCAATCGAATTGTGATCGAGGTAAGAGTCTGGTATGGAGATCCTCTCTCGCTTAGACTGCCAATAGAGCTGGCTCTGTCAATTGCCAAGCCTGGAACCGGTCCAGAGAACTTAGAAATCGAAGTAAAAAGGGGGAAATTTTGAAATGGTTAGAAAGAGAATAGCCTGAAATAAAATGATAAATAAATAAAGTAAAAGAACCTGAGTCCAAGCCCTAGGTCCCGATGCTCGGAGACGGTACCGATTCAGGATAAGTCTAAGTGTGACTTTTCCTGAGTTGTCAGAGATAGAGATTTTTCGATTGAAGATGATCCAGTGTTATTTGGTTTTAGGGATGGAGGATAGGAATGTGGGATTATGGATTCGGTTTAGTTTGGCTCTTGATTCAAGTCCGAATAGGCAAGGTCTACTTTTGGAAGTCTCAAGGGCTTAGAGTAGCATAATCTTGATATCACAATTCTCCTACTTCCCAACCTTTTGGAATACGGTGCGAGCCCAAATTTATATGCATGTGTTATGTTTAATAACCATCCAAAATGTGTGATTTGAATCTAGGTCGTCCATTTGGTTTTCTTGGCTATCACATTCGCCAACACAAGTGTCAGCCATGTCGACTATGATGATTATGGGTCTTGTTTATGACATTATGATGGTACGGCCCGTGTGATTTTGGGCGATATCGTGTTCTGTATGCAACATAACTATCATCAGCATGGGCTCATTTGGATGCTTTGTTTCTGCTATTTTGGTCTTGAAATGAGGTTTCAAATACCCAGGGTGAGGTTCCCACATCTGTTAGGTTGTGATGATGCCAACTAGATACTTTGGAACTTGTTCTTGGGCAGTGGTTCTGACCAATAAAAAATCGTCAGATTGGCCAATGGGGTTGCCATAGTTCCTTGTGCCAATGATGAGTCATCCTTAGGTGTCAGTTCCCACATTTTGATATCTGACGAAACGAGGTTGTTCTGGCCAATCAGAGGGCAGAGAAGCTACCAGGCTCGTTGAAGCTGGTGCTTCCACATTTTAAGTAATGATTGCATTTTTTCTCATTCTGATATCAGATGATTAAACCGCCTTTTCTGACCAATCAAAGACTAACGTAGCTTTGAGATTTGTTGTAGTTGGCAGCATCCAAATTACATGTAATGATTACATTTTCGCCATTTCGATGTCAGGCGGTTAAACCGCCTATCCTGGAAAATCAAATTATGACTTAGTTTAGTGATGGTGGCACGTTAGCAATGGGGGAACCTGCGTTGCACTCAAAACTTCCTTGGAGCGCTGATGGAATCTCATTGGCTCTCTTTTCTTATAGATACTTTTCTTAGGCCTTGGATTATCAATCTTGGGCTTTTTTCTTTTCCTTTTGGGGTCATATGATGTTGCTTTATTGAGATTTTGCGCTTTACCCATGGTTTTAGGTGTTGGGAAGGGTTTAGGTCTTTGAGATGGCTCTCTTGGGAAATTTGGATTACATACAGTTTTTTTAATCGGCATCGAGGTGTCTACAAGTATTTATCGTTACTTCCTTTTGACTATTTTTGGTTTATACGAAGATCCCCTTTAATGAGCTGTCGCTCGACGTAGACTTTAAAGGCATAACACTCCTGAAGATTGTGGCCATATTGTTGATGATAATGACGACCCATTTTCCTTCAGGTGAGGGTTTTATCTTAGGATATTCCTTTATGAGGTTTTGTTTTCTTATTCACTAAGAAATGAACAGTACTTCTTCATCTCTAAGACGTATTTCTTGTTATGCTTCTCTACCTAATATGTCTTGTTATTTCCTTTGGAGAGGAGTCAATGGAGGCACTTTGAAATAGTTGGAGATGTTAAGTGAGGTTTAGGCCTGTTGAGGCACTTGAATCAAGGTAGTCACGCTAACAAATCTGAATGAACCTCTCCTGATACCCTTTTGAGAACTATTAAACTTGGTAGGAGCTGCCGTTTTAATAATTGTTGTTGTTATTGCAGCCTTGGAATTCTTATTTCCCTTATCTTTCCCACTGGAGGGGCCGATGGGAGCCATCTTGAGGGCCTTATCTTTGTTGAAAAGGCCTTCATTGATCACTGCTCTATCAAGTAATTCCCATAAGGTGTGGTCATCCCTGGATTGTTTTAGTGTGGTGGCACGAAAAATTTCTTCAAACCCATGGTGCCTCTTCAAATCTCGAGGACTGAAGAAAGAAAGAGGCCCCATTTTGGGATTCACGCACTTGTGCGCGTGGAAGTGACTGTGATACCCACAAGGACAAGAGTCGGGCTCTGCTGTAGGTGTGGATTGAACTAACAAAATAAATAGAAAGTGTGAGATTAAGCCTACCTCGTTTGTTTGGGATCGGGACATGTCAGGAGCAGAGCCCTCTTAGATCACTTCGAAAGCCCCTCGGCCTCTTCAGCTTGGTCTGGCTCTGGCTGCCTTGCAACTATACATAACTTTAATATCCACATGATAGATGGCTTGAGATCTCGTCTCTTGGTTCGCCTTTTGTGATATGAGTTAAAGGGGTTTTGGGGGTTGATAGTTAAAGAGGTGAAGATAGGAAAAATGGAGATAGAGTATAGAAAGAGGAGAAAAGATGTAAGAGATAGGAAAGTCACCTGAAAATTGAGCAGCCTGTCAGCGTCACCTCCCCAAGGACGTATTTGTCAGATGATAAGAAAAGTATCAGGCACAAAGCCTAGACACCCTGGGGGATTTACAAGAACCTATACTGGTGGGATGAGCCCGACCGGGATACGTCTTGGAAGAGCCTCCTAAGAATGATTTTTAGAGTGAAAATGAGAGATAAGAAATGAAGAAGGGGAAATTAGAATGAGAGAGAAAAAAATGAAGAAGAGATGAGAAGGGACCAACCCCGGAGGTTTCTTACTGTCAATGAACCAGGTCACGTTTGATTGTGGCCTCAGAAGAGCCTCACACAAAAGGATGGTCCAAGTTGAGAAGGTAAAATGGGAGATAAAGAAAGAGGGTGAAAGAGGGAGAAAGAGATAAAGTGGGGCAAAAAAAAGTGGAGAAGAGAAGAAGGAAGATGAAGAAGAGAAGGAACTAACCGCAGAGGTTTCTTAAGGTCAAGGAACCAGGTCAAGCTCGATTACGGCCTCAGAAGAGCCTCACGTAAAAGGACGGTCCAAACTACGAGGTGAAGTGAGAGATGAGAAAAGATGATGAAAAAGAGAGTGGAGAAAGGGATAGAATGGAGAGAAGAAGAGGGGATAAAAGGAGGAGGATATGAAGAAGGAAGAGGACCAACCTCGGAGGTTTCTTAAGGTCAAGGAACCGAGCAAGCTCGATCGTGGCCTCAAAAGAGCCTCGCGCAAAAGAATGATCCGAGCTAAAAAATTAGAGTAAGAGATGAGAAGAGAGAATGAATAAGAGAGTAGAGGGATGCGTATAAGGGGGAGAGAAAGAGAGTAAAGGGAGGTGGTAAAGACAGTAGAAAAAGAGAAAGTGAGAGAGGGCATCAGAGTGAGAGAGAGAAAGAGAAAGAGATGGAGAAGAGGGAGAGAGAAACAGAGAGAGAAAAGAGGGAAATGAGCGAAAGAAGAGAGAAGAAAGGAGGAGAAGAGGTGAAGGAGAGAGAAGTAGAGAGAAGAGGAGAAGAAAGGGGGAAGAGGGGAGAGAGAGAGGGGATAAGTCGGGGCAGTAGCTAAGCTACTAGTTCTGTGGAGAGAGAGAGGGGGGAGAGAAGAGAGAAAAGGAGAGGGGGAGAGAGAGAGAGGAGAAGAGAGGAGAGAAAGGGAAGGAAAGAGGGGGGGGGGGCTGTGGCAGTGGCTTAGCCGCTAGCCTATGAGAGAGAGAGAGAGAAGTGGAAGAGAAAGAGAAGGAGAGAGTGGGCTGGGGCAGCGGTTTAATTGCTAGCCTGAGAGGGTGTGAGAGATACAGTAATGAGAAAGAGAGAGAGAGAGAGAGAGAGAGAGAGAGAGAGGGCTGGGGCAGCAGCTTAGCCGCTAGCCCATAACGATGACAGAGAGAGTGAAAGAGAAAAAGATATGTGTGAGAGAGAGATAGAGAGCATGAGAATGAGAGAGAGAGAGGAAAAAGAAAAAAAAAAGAGAAGAGAGAGAGGAAGACGAATAAGAGAAAGAGAAAAATGGAGAGGGCATGATAGACTCAGGTACCTATGTGGCAAGCAGAGGGCTCGAGTTCTAAAGGTTTGGCTTGATCCAGCTAGGTTCGGTCCCAATGGTCTTTGAGAGGTCCTTGTTGTGGGGAAGGGTTAAGGTGGGATGGGAGATATGGGTCCAATAGGGTGTGGTTCATGGTAGGGCTAGGCTAATGTGTATGGCTAGTTTGTATTGGATAAGGCTAGGGTGTATAGTTGGTTTAAGTTGGGTGAGGTGATCTAGGGACTATGGTCTAATCTGAACCATGGTTTACGTTCATAGGAGTGTGGACTATAGGTTAGGGGAGTATAGGTGGTATGGAGTATGGTTAGGAGTGTATGGATAGTATGGACTATGGTTAGTGATTATGGGTAGTGTAGACTATAGTTGGTGTCGTCTAAGGTTTAGGATTAGGGTGGTATGGGTAGTGTAGTCCAAGGTTTGGGTAGGGTGTTCCAAGGGTATATCTCTTGAGCAAAAGATTTCTCTCATCTCTCTTGAAGCAAGAAAGCAATGCAAACTCAAGCTCAAAGGGGCAAAGCTTAATTAACTTTCCTATGTAGGTTACAAATGAGTGAAAGTAACTTATATATAGTCTCCATGAAATAAGGGTGGATGACCAAAATACAAAAAAAAATTTTAAAGTGGCATTTAAATGAATTAAATAGTCAATACTATTTTTGTGAAAAATAACCATTTTACCCTCGGCAGGAATATAAAAATGACAAAAGCATCCTTTAAAAAGGGGTCTTTTTCCATAGCCATGCCTTTTTTGATGATTTACGGAAATGTTTCGAGCGATCCAACACCATATAAATGATGGTTGTCTCGAGACGATCATTTTGATATCCATTATTAAGCTTGAATCAAACTGTTGCTATTGATCACAAAATCTAGCCAAACCCATAAACTTGCAACTTTAATTATTCAATCTTATTCGTTACACCATGCTTTTGGTCACTTTCTTTATCAAAAATCTAAAGGGAGATCGTTGTAATAATTTTGCAATGAAAACCCCTCATTTTGGGTACCGATTGATCATCTTTCCATTTTTTACGATCGTCGAAAAAGGGAATTCTGGCATCGGAAAATCATGCCTTGTTATGAGCTAAAATAAAACATCCTTCCGCCCTTAATCATAAACAAAATTTACCTCAAATCAAAGCCCTCTGAGTCGCGGTCGGAACAGATCTGCAAGTAAGGCTATCTAATGTCGGGGCTTCGAGATATGGCCATGGGAGTGCGTGTATGTTCCTCTTAAAAATTCTGCATTTAAGAATTTTTGCCCAACTTCTATCTAAGATTTCTTTCGTTCTGGGCATTGTCACAGGCCATGCCATATATTAAAATGTGCGTCTTGATGAGACACACAACATACTAAAACTTGGGCTTGATTGGCCTTGGGATGAAGAATTCCTTAAAAACATAGTTTCCATTTATAGAAAGTGGTTCACTGAGGCTGTACAGAAATCGTTTTGGATAAGGGGGTCCTAAAATGATTCAGAAGTGTCCAAATGAGCTAAAAATTGATGTTCATGAGTTTGTACGCCTTTAGAATCCAATGGTGGTGGTCTGGTACTCATTTGAAACCTTGGCAATATAGTTGTAGTTATGAGGTACTTTTCAGCATTTTAGAAAGCAACACTACTAAGTGTATTTTTCATCCTTATATGCTTTATCTTTATAGGATTGGGACGAAACTTGACGAAAATTATTAGAACATAAAATACCACCTTCTAATGCTTTTTCAGGCTAAGAAGACACCTTTTCAAAATTTCTCAAAAATCAGGTTTATTTGTATGAGCATCCGTAGTCCATAGGTGTTTTTAGTACCCACGGGTCTAGGTTGCCATTGGCTTCTCCATTATTCGCATCAAGGATACAAGCGTGTAAAAAATACTCAACAATAGGGAGTTTGGATTTTCAAAAGTTAAACTTAGATTTATCTTAACATTCATGCGCGTTAGGTTTACACTACGTTGACTTCTGGAATGGGGTTAGTGGTGCTGGTGCACAAATCTCTCCACCTCATAATGAACTAGGTGAGAGATTTAGTGTCCCCTTATTAGTTTGTAAGGAGCTCTGTCACTTGTGCATTAGTCTGCGTGCTATAGACCCTTTGTTAAATCATCTCTTGCATCTATTCCCAAGTATTGACGGAATTAGAAGGAAACTTGGAGTACGAGGTGTAGGCTGCTATAGTGAGGGAATGTACAAACTGCTAAAGTAGGGGTCTACCATAGTTAACGGTATGTCCATACCCGGCTAAGAAGTGAGCAACATGCACTTGAGGGGTACCCATTCCATTCGAACTTACGATGGGGACTGATAGTTTTTTGGGAAGGGTACTTGATTTATGTATGACAGGAACGGATGCAGGTAGACTTCATAGGGTCTTATCCCTGATGTCTATAATTTATTTTTTCCGTTTGCTATTTGTTTGATGGTATTTTTCAACACTTGTATCCCCGGTTCGAATAAAGAGAGAGCGACTTGTGAGCTTGGTCCGCAGGTACCAAAATGCCTGTGTAAGAGTGAAATTTTTGACAGTCTGAGAATGACTCAATAATGCTCAGAAACATGGCTATGGGTTCCTAAGAATATCTGTCAATTTTTGTCGCAATTTGACAACGTTAAGGCAGATCAGATGCAGAAATAGTTTTCGAACTTCAGCCTCTAGTGCGTAGAAAATGGACCTTATAACTACAGCCCCATCACCAGAGCTTCAAATAATCATGAAACCACCGCCATTGGATCTGGAACATTTGAAAACCACTTTTCACAAAATATAAATTGATCAAAATACGCTCGTAAATCTACGACCATGCTAGCTGCGAAGAAAACTACTAGCATGCGTAGACTTTCAAGCCAGTGAAAACAATAAAGAAAACAGATGCACATTAGCGAAACAGCTTTCGCGCTACCCATTGTTGTTAGCTTTTGGCTGAGACAAGTAGAATCCAGATAAGCAAAAAAAGGTCGAATGAAAGAGATAGTTTTGTGTGTATGTATGTGTGGAAAAAGTAAATGAGACCGCTTGCCAGTTGTACAAGGTGTTATAATAAATCTTTACCATTGTATGTGAAATTTGGTGGCTGCATTTATTCTACCGATCAAGCTCAAATAGATCTCCCTACCTGGCAAACAGATTGGGTCGACCTACTTAGCAGAAGGTTGTCCTAACTCGAATGTAGGTCTGGGTCCTATTATTGAACGCAGAGGATCAGGTCCGAATCATGAAATGAGGACCTGACATTGCGTTGGGTCCATATTATATTTTTATAGGATATATGATGTGTGTGGTTGGTATAGAGCCTAGGCTCTGAACAATCAAATTAGTGCCTACCTTCAAATAGTGTCGAGAAATGCGGTTTCAATATTGGAAATCTTTGTGATAGCCTTAAAATATATTTTCATCTTTATTTATATGGTTGAAAGCTTCAAAAATAGTGTACATCGACAGATCTATGAAAACTTGAAAATCTTGAAAATTGACAGTCCAAAAATGCACTACAAAATACACTATTTCCAAAACTTGAGATCTTTTTTTTTCTCTCATGGCCATTTATCTTTATGTCGAGATGATCAATTTGAAGATATTTAGGCATCAAAACAATCTCTTCGAATGAAAATTTTGAGGTAGACTCTAATTTAATTGTTTAGAGCCTTGGCTCTTTATAAACTTTTCCCTATATTATATTGAGATACTCTCGCTTGCTCAGCAATATTATATGGCCTCACCTATCCGCCCCATTCTCTACCAACTGATGTGGATTAAAAATGTAGTCCGCACTTCTCTCTTTCCCCATTTGTTTTGTTAGTTATATCCTCTCTATATTTAATTGACAATATTATCAACTATGCTACTATATTCATCTCTCCCTCTCTCTCTCGGTCGATTTGGAGCATGCCCTCTTTCCTTTCTCTTCACATGCATCCAGCTTGAGCCTATCTCAATCTCTCATTTGCCAAAATAGAAGTTTCTCTCTCTCATACTTGAAATAAAGAACTCTCTCTCTTTCATGCTTCATTATAATTTGTTCCCATATGAAGCATGCACCAACTTTGACTCTTCTCTCTCTTGTAACATGGACCAAGCCCGACTTTTTTTCTCTTGTAACATGGACCAAACTCGAGTTTTTCTCTTTTAACATGGACCAAACTCAAGTTTCTCTCTCTTAACTTGGACCAAACTCGGCTTTCTTTCTTTTTGACATGGACCAGACTCAAGTTACTCTCTCTTTGGTGATATGGACCCGCTCCAATCTCTCTCTTCATGCTTATCAAGAAAAGGGAGGGCCTACTTATTTACATCAAGATTAGACCACCTTATCTCTCTTGTCATACTTAAGTAAGCCTTACCCTTTCACCATCTCTCTCTCTAAGAAATTGTTGCGTAGAAAGAGGAAGAAGAGGTCTCAGAAAAATCAAGACTGTGCAGAGAGAGGAAGAAGAGGTCTTTAAGAAATCAAGGCTAGATTACCATTTGTAGAGAGAGAGAAAGAAGAGGGAGCCTTACTTAAAAGACAATAAGTTCTAAGTAGAAAAGCATGAGAGAGAGATACTGAACAGGAAAAAGTTTAGGAAAATGTTTTGATAAAGCTGCAATTAAAGAGGTGAGGTTTGTATAGAAAGGCTTTAAACAATCAAAGTGAAGCGCACTTTCAAGGAGCGTCAAGAAATGTGGTTTTAATACAGTATCCAAAAATGTGGTTTCAATACTGAAAATCTTTGTAATAGCCTTCAAAAATATTTTCGTCTTTAATTGTAAAATTTAAAGTTTCAAAAATAGTGTAGATTGAGTAGATCTATGAAAATTTGAAAATCTTAAAAATTGACTGTCCAAAATATATAAGATGCACTATTTCCTAAATTTGAAATCCATTCATTTCGCCCTAAAAATAAGTGTCCATGGATTTGCAAGATCTATGCATTTTTTTAACTTCAAATTTCATAGATAGTGTTGGTTTTAGAGTCATCATAGAAATTTGCGATGCCCAAAGGGCTTTTCCCAACAAGGATTTAAGACGAGGCTTTACTTTGTTTTCATAAAGCTTAAGCCTTATAAAACCATATAGTGTGGAAGTTCTCAAAAATCAAATAAAAAAGAATGTTTCAACATTGGAAAACCTTCTAGTTGATCATCTCTAACCTCGAGATTTATAGATATCAAGAAAAAAAAAAAAAGAAGAAAAATTTCAAATCCAAAAAATTGTGCATCTTACATTAAATTATTTGAACTATCTATTTTCAAGTACTTATTTAGAAATGCGAATTGCTTCTACAGTAAGACGCAACCTTATATAAGCCTCAGCTGGTATTGGTCATGTGAATTGGTTGGGTAAGCGATGCAATGAAATAAGAGTTGAGCGAGAGAGCATCCTTGTGTTTAATAAAGTTCAATACAATAGAATTACAATGTTATATATACTAGTATTATGTACATGTTTCCACGTGTCAGTTGAAGTAAGGATTGTTCACCAAATATATATTAAACGCTTTTAATAATTAGCTATATCGGAAGAATTTTCTCAAGGCAAAAGTTTATATAAGATTGCAACTTCAGTAGAATTACAAATGCACCTCAAATATCCATAAAAAAAAAAAAAAAAGAGGTTATTTTAATGTTAAAAAGCAATCTAATTGATCATCTCGGCATCATGATGTATGAATATGAAATAAAAGAGATTTGGAGTTTCAGAAATAATGCATTTTGCAACACATTATCTAGACCGTTCATTTTCAAGTTTGTCATATGTTTATAGATCTACTTGATTTTAACCAATTTTTAAGTTTAAAATTTTATAATTAGATATGAAAATAGATTTTCAGATAATTCCAATAATGTTTTACACCAAAATTACATTATAAAATTTGAAGATGCGCCTTAATTGAATTGTTTAATGTTGCATTCTCATAGAAACCACACTCTCTCATATCCTAAAATCTCACTAATTTCCAAAATAATGGGAAACATAGACTGAGCGTTTCTCCATATCTTTCCTAAAGCCTTTTACATAAGCAACATTATGTCTGAAAATTTGAGAAACAAAGATTGATGCCAACTCCAACCAAACCTCTTGAACCTTTTCTTTAAAAACTCATCTGTACTACAATTATCAACATTAACCCTTTTTTAAAATACAACAAATTTATTAGTATACATCTTGTACTTTTTTTTATTTAATACAATCATTTAATTTTTATATCTACAAAGTCCTAACAAATTTACAAACTAATTATTTGAAAATCCTCATAGTCAACCACGTGCTTTCTCAAAATTCAAATGCCAAGATGCAAATCATACAGTATATATATATATATATATATATATATATATATATATATATATATATATATATATATATATATATATATATATATATATATATATATATATATATATATATATATATATATATATATATATATATATATATATATATATATATATATATATATATATATGGAAAGTAGTATGGGGTTAGCCTGCTCACGTACCCATTGAGATGAGCTGAATGGTTGTGATGAAAAGTTCAAAATCCAACGGTTTAAAACGTGAGGTCCACCTTTTAAGAAAAAACGCGAGGTTTTTTGAAAAACGAGGTTTACTTTTTTTAAATAAACGCTAACCAGCGGGTATGCTATCAACGATGCTTTAAAAATCGTGCCTCTTGTTCTCTCTCTCCTACTTCCTAAAAAAGGCCCTACACTCTCTCTCTCCCTCATGCTCTCGCTCTCTATCTCTTGGGTTTTTCTCTCTCTCTCCTACTTCCCCCAATTTCCAAACGTGTTCTCATTCATTCTGCATCATGCTCTCTCTCTCTCTGCTCGTGCCCTTCTCTTTCTCTCTGCTCGTGCCCTTCTCTTTCTCTCTATTCGCGCCGAGCCTTGTGACTGATGTCGCCCTCTCGCTGCTCGCGCCCTCTTGCTGCTCACCGAAAGAAGCCGCTCTCAGCTCTCTTCACTGTGCCTCTCTGCAGCCCAGCTCTCTTCACTGTGCCTCTCTGCAGCCCACCCCATCTGTAAAGGTTCTCTCTCTCCCTGTATTTGTCTGAGATTTTTAGTGTTACAAAAACCCCAATATCTCTCTGCATCAGATCTGAGGAGCTCATTTCCAGACTCACTTCCTACCCCAAGTCTATAATGCATAACTAGTGGAAATAAAAAGGGAAACTGTGTTATACAATAGAAAAAGGGACATGAAAAATGTCAAATATTTGACATTAAAAGCATCATTAGAAACTTCAGTATAGTATTGAAGTTTTAGAGTCAATGATGAGAAACGCGTCCATCTTTTTTTCTCTGTATTTCTTGTTTATTATTGATTCTACAATATTTGCTCTGAAAATGCATAGATTAAGCTTCATTTGATTTTCTGTTTTCTCTGAGGTTGGGATTCTTTTTTTCCTTTCATACCCTATCTATTGTTTTTTTATTGTTATTTTCAATATGATCTTTCTCAAAATTGGATAGAATGAAAGAGATGGCTGAGGTTTCCATGCGTGCGGATGTTTCCCAAAATTTTATGCTTTTTTATTGTATAATAAGAAGTTCCTTTTTTATACTGATTTTTCTCATAACATGTTTTGCTCTTATTTGTATTTTGAAATTCCAAACTTATTTTTCTCATAACATGCTTTTGCTCTTATTACCTTCACATACGCCTCCCAAGCTGACCTAATTGTCATCCTCCTCCCATCAAATCCAAAATCAGACTGGGCAATGAATTTTTTTATCTGTCTATAGATTACTGTTATTTGTTTAATTCGCTATCCCTACTTAACCCAAGACCATGTTGGGCAGACATAATGGAGCCTCTATCCATATATTCCTTGAGAAAAACCCATCAATCCTCATACCTTTATCCACTTGCTCTACCATGAGCTTCAGTAGGGTATCATCCTAATGGGGAGTCCATTGGAGTGTCATCCTGTTGGGAAGTTCATACATCACAATTTAACCAACAAACTCCCATTCAAATGACATGTAAGTGCTCAATGGTAACATGAAATATCATCTAATACGTTTCAATTAGCATTGGATGGCCAAATGTCATTGGCAATATTTGTCCACAGTTAAGTGCAGAGTCTTCTGTTTTGGCTACAGTAGATTTGTATGTATGAGTTTTTTGCTCAGACTTATATGGGGCTTTTGCTTGCATACAAATATATTTGAGTATATTTGGTCTTGATTTCATAAAAAACAGTCCAAGATCCAGAGTATAAAACTGAGTATAATTCTCAACGTAATATTTGTTTGTTAAATAATAAGTTTTTTGCTCATAATAGGATTTTGCTCAGAATATTTGTTTGTTAAAGAATAGGTTTTTCGCGCAGAACATGCCTTTCTTCAAGAAGAGGTATTTGCTCATAATATTTCTTTGTTAATTGATATTTATGTTGATTTTTCTCAGAATAGGTTTTTGCTCATGATAGGATTTTGCTTAGAATGTTTATTTGTTAAAGAACAAGTCTTTATTCAAGAATAGGTTTTTGCTCAGAATATTTCTTTGTTAATTGATACCTATGCTGATTTTTCGAAGAGTAGGTTTTTGCTCTTAATTGTTGGTTAAATGATATTTATGCTGATTTTTGGAAGCTTAATAAGTTGGGTAAGTTTAATTTGTTGGTAAATGATTGAATTTTACTAAAAAATAAAAATAAAGAATGAAAAATGCTTTCACGAATGGTGCAATTTGACTAAATTGGTTCTTCTTATTTTTAGAAGAAAAACTGGTTATTTGCTATATCACTTGTGTTGGTTCAGCTAGGATGTGGGTCTTATAGTGTTTGATTTTCTACGTTCTTTTTTTTTTTCCCAGATAAGTGGTTATCTATGTGTTCCACTTATTTGGTTATAATTGAATGGACTTTTGTCATAGCTTTTGAGTTGGTTCTATGAGAGGTTTTTGGCACATAGTTCTTATTGGTTGATAGTTTTATTGCCATGCCCTTTTACTAGCAGCCACATAATGCTGAATATATAAAAATTTTGCATGTCGCATAATTTTTTCCTTTAAATCATCAGTTTAGACACATTCATGTGCTTTGGTCACTTGGGATCCATTTGAAAGTATGGTAATTTATATCCACGCTATGATTTAGATCCTTATTGATAAAAAATAGGCTTGTTTAATAGATTTTTGCTCTGTATTTTGTGGTAGAAACGCCAGCATTTTGACAATGGTTAAGCCCTTTTGAGCTCAAGTTATCTTTTCACTACTAGGTAATTTTAGAAGAAAAACTGGTTTTTTACTATATCACTTGTGCTGGCTCAGCTAGGATATTAGACTTATGGTGTTTGATTTTCTACGTTCTTTTTTTTTTTCCCTAGATAAGTGGTTATCTATTTGTTCTACTTATATGGTTATAATTGAATGGACTTTTGTCATAGCTTTTGAGTTGGTTCTATGAGAGGTTTTTGGCACGTTGTTCTTATTGGTTGATAGTTTTATTGCCATGCCCTTTTCCTAGTAGCCACATAATACTGAATATATAAAACTTTGCATGTTGCATAATGTTTTCCTCTAAATCATCAGCTTAGACCCATTCCTGTGCTTTGGTCACTTTGGATCCGTTTGAAAGTTTGCTATTTTATACCCAAGCTATGATTTGGATCCTTATTGATAAAAAATAAGCTTGTTTAATAGATTTTTGCTCTGTATTTTGCAATAGGGATACCTGCATTTTGACAATGGTTAAGCTCTTTTGAGCTCAAGTTATCTTTTAACTACTTGGTAATTTTAGAAGAAAAAATGGTTTTTTGATATATCACCTGTGTTGGTTCCGCTAGGATGTGGGTCTTATGGTGTTTGATTTTCTATAATTTTTTTTTTTTTTCCCAGATTAGTGGTTATCTATTTGTTCCACTTATTTGGTTATAATTGAATGGACTTTTGTCATAGCTTTTGAGTTGGTTTTATGAGAGGTTTTTCGCACGTAGTTGTTATTAGTTGATAGGTTTATTGCCATGCCCGTTTCCTAATAGCCATATAATATATAAAATTTTGCATGTTGCATAATTTTTTCTTCTAAATCATCAGTTTAGACCCATTCATGCGCTTTAGTCACTTTGGATCAATTTGAAAGTTTGGTAATTTATATCCAAGCTATGATTTGGATCCTTATTGATAAAAAATAGGCTTGTTTAATAGTTTTATGCTCTATATTTTGTGGTAGAGATGCATGCATTTTGACAAGGTTATGCCCTTATGAGCTCAAGTTATCTTCTAACTACTAGGTAATTTTAGAAGAAAATTTGGTTTTTTGATATATCACTTGTATTGGTTCAGTTAGGATGTGGGTCTTATGGTGTTTGATTTTCTGCGTTTTTTTTTTTTCCCAGATAAGTGGTTATCTATTTGTTCCACTCAATGGTTTAAAAAGCGGATCGGTGACCCGGATCGGGCACCTCAAAAACCGATCCGGATAGACGAATAGGCAATCCGGATCGGGAATCTGCTAAATCGGTCGGATTAGAGCTTCAAAAAAATCCGAAAAAATTATTAAATTTCATTATAAATGTTGTTTTTTAAGAATCCAATAAAAAATGAGGGTACTACATTATTAACTTTCATTTTTTTTATTAATTTATGAATATCGAGATGTTATTTCCCTGTATAAACTTATTTTAACTATTAAATTTGCATCACATAAAGAAAAATCATAGCATTATCATGGATAAAATATATAATTATATATGGACTATTATAAAGAGTAGACTAATCAATGAAAGAATGACCATTAAAATCTCGTTTTGGTGAAAAACCCTAACCCGCTAAAAAAACCCAAACTATTACAGCCTAACTAACTATAATCCAAAATTATTACAACCTCACTAATTATAATATTATATACTGAAATTATAATTATTAGTTTACATTTTATAATTATTTTATTAGACAAATAATAACAAATTAAAAATATTTAATAATATTATCTAATTTAAAATGTATTATTGACAACTGTAAGAAAAATAGTACATTAAATGATTTATAATGTAAAAATTCATAAATAAAATAAAATATTTGGTTATCAATGTAAAAATTAATAAAATGCATACAAATTTTGGAAATAACACTTCAATTTTTCAAAAATTCCTTTTTTTAGGTTTCTATAATAAATTTTGTAAAAGGGATTGTTAGTAGAAATATGGAGATTTCAACTAGAATAAACTTTTTATTTTTATTTTTTTTATACCTTTCATATTATTTACAAAAATAATTATACCACTATATACAACAAAATTAACTGTTATATAAAAAATTAATTTTTCTATTTTTCATTTTTTTATGTCTTTTATATTATTTACAAAAATATTTATATTTATACCAACCACTATATATACAACAAAAATATTTATATTTATACCAACCACTATATTTACAACAAAAATGCAACACATGCCCAAGAGGATTCGAATACAACAAAAATATTTATATTTACACCAACCACTATATACACATCAAAAATGCAATACATGCCCAAGGGGATTCAACCTTGGGACTTCAAGTAAAAAAATCAAAGTCATAACCATCAAGCCATCTAATTACATGTGATTATAAAATGCTGATTAATAGACTATATTTACATTTCATTTTCATTTAATGATGTTTGGGAATTATCCCACATCGAAAGATGGGTATTCAACTTTGGTATATAAATACCTATGCAATATGAATTATAGAATGTGTTTAAAAATATTAGGGCAACCTCACACGTGCATTTGGTTACACGTGTGCACGCGTGAGTGTGCGGGGGGCATGCTCACACATGCGCTTGGACACACGTGTGCACGCGTGAGTGTGCATGGGGCACGCTCGCACGTGCACTTGGACACACGTGTGCATGTGTGAGTGTACGTGGGGCACGCTCGCATGTGTGCTTTGGACACACGTGTATGCGTGCGTGGGGCACGCTCGCACGTGCACTTTGGACACACTTGTGCGTGTGTAAATGTGCGTTGCGCATGCTTGCACGTGCGTGTCATGTGTTACGTATGTGAACCGGGCTGAACCGGATGGGAACCGGCGATTCCACTCTAGAACCGGGCGGTTCTCGGTTTTTGGTTGGAACTGGCACGGGCATGCGTGTTTCAGAGTCGAACCGGGCGAGTCCGGTTCGACTCGCCGTTTTTTAAAACACTGGTTCCACTTACGTGTGAGTGTGCGTGGGGCACGCTCGCATGTGTGCTTTGGACACACGTGTGCGCGTGCGTGGGGCACGCTCGCACGTGCACTTTGGACACACTTGTGCGTGTGTAAATGTGCGTTGCACATGCTTGCACGTGCGTGTCATGTGTTACGTGTGTGAACCGGATGGGAACCGGCGATTCCACTCTAGAACCGGGCGGTTCTCGGTTTTTGGTTGGAACTGGCACGGGCACGCGTGTTTCAGAGTCGAACCGGGCGAGTCCGGTTCGACTCGCCGTTTTTTAAAACACTGGTTCCACTTATTTGGTTATAATTGAATGGACTTTTGTCATAGCTTTTGAGTTGGTTTTATGAGAGGTTTTTGGCGCATAGTTCTTTTTGGTTGATAGTTTTATTGCCATGCCCTTCTCCTAGTAGCCACATAATGTTGACTATATAAAATTTTGCATGTTGCATAATTTTTTCCTCTAAATCATCAGTTTAGACTAATGGTTTAAATAACGGATCGGTGTCTCGGATCGGGCACTCCAAAAACCCATCCGAATATGTGAATTGGCGATTCAGATGGGGAATCGGCCGCATCAGTCGGATTAAGCTTTAAAAAAATTCCAAAAAAAATATTAAAATTCATTATAAATATTCTCTATTAGGAATCTAATAAAAAATGAGGGTACTACATTATTAACTTTCATTTTTTTCATCAATTTGTGAATATTAAGATGTTCTTTCCCTGTATAACTTATGTTAACCATTAAATTTACATCACATAAAAGAAAAATCATAGAATTATTATGGATAAAATATATAATTATACATGGACTATAATAAAGAGTAGACTAAATCAATGAAAGAATGGCCACTAAAATCTCATTTTGGCGAAAAACCCTAATCCGCTAAAAAAACCCAAATTATTACAACTTAACTAACTATAATCCAAAATTATTACAACCTAACTAATTATAATATTATATACTGAAATTATAATTCTTAGTTTACATTTTATAATTATTTTATTATACAAATAATAACAAATTCAAAATATTTTATAATATTATTTAATTTAAAATTTATTATTGACAACTGTAAGAAAAATAGTACATTACATGATTTATAATGTAAAAATTAATAAATACAATAAAATATTTGGTTATCAATATAAAAATTAATAAAATTTGTACAGATTTTCGAAATAACACTTTAATTTTCAAAAATTTAATTTTTTAAGTTTCTATAATAAATTTGGTGAAAGAGATTGTTAGTAGAAAGAGAGAGATTTCAAATAGAATACACTTTTTATTTTTTATTTTTTTATGCCTTTTATATTATGTATAAAAACATAATTATACCGCTATATACAACAAAAATTAATAGGTATACAACAAAAATTAATATAATATGTAACGCCCAAGGGGATTTGACCTTGGGACATCAAGGAAAAGAGCGAAGGTGATAACCATCACACCTTATCATTGCATGTGATGATATGTTGCCTATTAATAGAATATATTTAAATTCCGTCTTCACTTAATGATGTTTGGGAATTATCCCACATCGAAGGATGGGTATTCAACTTTGTTATAAAAATAACTATGTAATATGATGTAAAGCATGCGCGCGGAATCATTGAGGCAACCTTACGTGTGATATGTGCCACATGATTTTGTCGAACGTGTACACGTGATGCTGCGCGTGTGATGTCTTCCATGTAGAATCGGAGTGGTGACGTCAAAACCAGCTGGTTTACAATGGCATCGGGTGATTCACTGTTTAAAACTGCCCGGTTCTCTCTAGACACGGTAGGTTTGATGTATTATGTTAGAACCGGCATGGGGGTGCCGATTCTCGAACGGTTCGACTCGCCGACTTTTCAAACACTGGGTTAGACCCATTAATGTGCTTTGGTCACTTTGGATCCATTTGAAAGTTTGGTATTTTATATCCAAGCTATGATTTGGATCCTTATTGATAAAAAATAGGCTTGTTTAATAGATTTTTGCTCAATATTTTGTGGTAGAGGCGCCTGCATTTTGATAATGGTTAAGCGCTTTTGAGCTCAAGTTATCTTTTAACCACTAGGTAATTTTAGAAGAAAAAGTGATTTTTTGTTATATCACTTGTGTTGGCTCAACTAGGATGTGGGTCTTATGGTGTTTGATTTTCTACATTTTTTTTATTTTTTTTTTCCATATAAGTGGTTATCTATTTGTTCCACTTATTTGGTTATAATTGAATGGACTTTTTTCATAGCTTTTGAGTTGGTTCTATGAGAGGTTTTTGGCACATAGTTCTCATTAGTTGATAGTTTTATTGCCATGCCCTTTTCCTAGTAGCCACATAATGCTGAATATATAAAATTTTGCATGTTGCATAATTTTTTCTTCTAAATCATCAGTTTAGACCCATTCTTATTCTTTGGTCACTTTGGATCCATTTGAAAGTTTGGTATTTTATATCCAAGCTATGATTTAGATCCTTATTGATAAAAAAAAGGCCGTTTAATAGATTTTTGCTCTGTATTTTGTGGTAGAGACGCCTGCATTTTAACAATGGTTAAGCCCTCTTGAGCTCAAGTTATCTTTTAACTACTAGGTAATTTTAGAAGAAAAACTGGTTTTTTGCTCTATCACTTGTATTGTTTCAGCTAGGATGTGAGTTTTATGGTGTTTGATTTTCTATGTTTTTTTTTTTTTTTTCCAGATAAGTGGCTATCTATTTGTTTCACGTATTTGATTATAATGGAATGGACTTTTGTCATAGCTTTTGAGTTGGTTCTATGAGAGGTTTTTGGCACATAGGTCTTATTGGTTGATAATTATATTGACATGCCCTTGTCCTAGTAGCACATAATGCTGAATATATAAAATTTTGTATGTTGTATAATTTTTTCCTCTAAATCGTTAGTTTAGACCCATTCCTGTGCTTTGGTCACTTTGGATCCATTTGAAAGTTTGGTATTTTATATCCAAGCTATGATTTGGATCCCTACTGATAAAAAATAGGCTTATTTAATATATTTTTGCTATGTATTTTGTGGTAGATACGCCTGCATTTTGGCAATGGTTAAGCCTTTTTGAGCTCAGGTTATCTTCTAACTACTAGGCAATTTTAAAAGAAAACCTGGTTTTTTGATATATCACTTGTGATGGTTCAGCTAGGAAGTGGGTCTTATGGTGTTTAATTTTCTACGTTTTTTTTTTTTTTCCTAGATAAGTGGTTATCTATTTGTTCCACTTAATTGAATGGACTTTTGTCATAGCTTTTGAGTTGGTTCTATGAGAGGTTTTTGGCACATAGTTCTTATTGGTTGATAGTTTTATTGCCATGCCCTTTTCCTAGTAGCCACATAATGCTGAATATATAAAATTTTGCATGTTGCATAATTTTTTCATGTAAATCATCAGTTTAGACCCATTCCTGTGCTTTGGTCACTTTGAATCCATCTGAAAGTTTGGTATTTTATATCCAAGCTATGATTTGGATCCTTATTGATAAAAAATAGGCTTATTTAATAGATTTTTTCTTTGTATTTTGTGGTAGAGACGCCTGCATTTTGACAATGGTTAAGCCCTTTTGAGCTCAAGTTATCGTCTAACTATTAGGTAATTTTAGAAGAATACCTAGTTTTTGATATATCATTTGTGTTGGTTTAGCTAGGATGTGGGTCTTATGGTGTTTGATTTTCAACCTTTTTTTTTTTTTTTCCCATATAAGTGGTTATCTATTTGTTCTACTTATTTGATTATAATTTAATGGCTTTTTGTCATAGCTTTTGAGTTGGTTCTATGAGAGGTTTTTGGCACATAGTTCTTGTTGGTTGGTAGTTTTATTGCCATGCCCTTTTCCTAGTAGCCACATAATGCTGAATATATAAAATTTTGCATGTTACATAATTTTTTCCTCTAATTTGTCAATTGTCACCATCTTGCCTCATACTTTCGCTTTTGTCTCTACTTTCATAGTATTCTTGAGCTGAAGGTTTGAATAACCCATCAATCCTCATACCTTTATCCACTTGCTCTACCATGAGAGGTTTTTGGTACATAGTTCTTAATGGTTGATAGTTTTATTGCCACACCCTTTCCTAGTAGCCACATAATGCTGAATATATAAAATTTTGCATGTTGCATAATTTTTTCCTTTAATTTGTCAATTGTCATCATCTTGCCTCATACTTTCGCTTTTGTCTCTACTTTCATGGTATTCTTAAACTGAAGGTTTGAATACATCTACTTTTGTAGTTTGTAGTTAGCCATTAGGTAAGTTAAAAAATTGAGATGGATACCACGAGTTCAGTTAGTGTGTCATCTAGCACATACCCAAATGTGGGCAGCAATGATGAAATCCCGGATGGTGGTTGTGTTTCAACAAATATAGGCCAAGAAATAGAAGAACCATGTGTAGGAATAAAGTTTGGATCAGAGGATAATGCATATAACTACTTTATGTCTTATGCATTGACCAAAGGTATTGGTATTCGCAGGGGGAGCAGTCATAACAATAAAGTTAAACGGATCGATAGGGTTTATGTTTGCTCGAAGGAAGGGTTTAAACCAGAAAAACCTAATAAAAGTGGAACGGTTTACCTCGAGTTAAGGTGTGGGTGCAAGGTTAGGATGTGCATAAATAGCCAAGAAGACGATGAGTGGAAAGTAACTAGCGTCGAGCTAGGTCATAATCACGATCTAGTTACACCAAAAACAGATCGTCTAATTCACACGCACCGATCATTGTCGAGTGCTACAAAGTCATGGATACATTCAATGAACTCGGCAATGGTTAAGCCTAGACATATTCATGATATATTCATAGAGCAGGCTGGAGGGATCGACAATGTCCCTTGTACACAAAAGGATATCCAAAATGAAATAGTAAGCGCTAAAAGAAAATTTAGAGGAGAAGATAGCAATTTAATTTTGCAATGGTTATATAGAAAGAACCAATCGAACCCATCATTTTTCTATAGATTGAGATTAGATGATGATGATCACATTCACAGTATCTTATGGCTAGATTCTACATCTAGAGTTTCCTACCAGTGTTTTTCTGATGTAGTTACTTTTGATACCACATACAAGAAAAATACATTTGGTATGCCCTTTGCACCTATACTTGGTGTAAATCACCATTGCAGTACAGCTTTCTTTAGATTTGCACTCATATTTGACGAGAAAATAGAATCATTTATATGGGTATTTGAAAACTAGTTAGAAGCCATGAGTGGACAGTAGCCCGGAGTTATTCTCACTGATCAAGATCCTGCAATTTCATATGCAGTAAGACAAGTTTTTTTTTAAAGAAAGCATCATTATTGTAAGTGGCACATATTTACGAAGATCAAAGAAAAAATGTGTCATGTCTTACGTATGCATCCTTCTTATTCTGATACCTTTAGGAGATGTGTGACTGCCCAACAATTGAAGAATTTGAATTAGGATGGAAATCAATTATTGAGAATTATCATTTGGAAGACAATGAATGGCTAAGTAGGCTTTATAGTTGCCGAATGCAATGGGTTGATGCATACTTAGCTGACACGTTTACAGCGGGTATGACATCTACTCAAAGAAGTGAAGGAACGTACTTGACACCCACAACAAGCTTGCGTACATTATTAGAAGTTGTTGCAAAAGTTCAAGATAAGAAGGTGCGAAATAGAGGGAAAATGACTTGAAAGATATTCAAACTACTCCAGTCTTATGAACAACCACTTTCATTGAGTCACAAGCATAAAAAATCCATACTCAAAAGATTTTGAAGATATTTGGGGAAGAGGTGACTAATTGCTTGAATTTTACAAGGGAGACATTTGAAGACAATGGACAGGTTGCTACCTTTAAGGTGATAGTCCTAGGGATGGGATCTAGACTCTACTTAGTGAGATTCAATTGCCACGACAATTCTATTTCTTGCAGTTGTCACTTCTTTAAGAGGATGGGCCTTCTTTGGAGGCATGTACTGAAGATTTTTATGGTGAAAGATGTGTTTGAAATCCCTCCACAATATATAATGAAGAGTTGGACCAAGGATGTAAAAAGGGAGTTTTCATTGATCAAATTGGGGAACAAATTCAAGTAACTTTTGAACTACCACGCTCCATTAGATTTAATGAGGCTGTGAAGGCAAGTCGATCCCTTGTCGAGGGTGCTTCACAAAGTGTAGAAGGGCACAAGTTTATAATGTCCATAATACAAAATGGAATTTGTCAATATGATGAAAAGTTTGTGTGCAATAGAGGTCCACAGGATAATGCCATGAGCCATGTCAATGAAGATGAGAATTCTGCTAGTTGTAGTAACACACCAAGTGGACGTAACCATTGCCACAATGTCCTCGAACCTCCACGAGAACGGACAAAGGAACGACCGACCACTAAAAGATTGAAAGCTCATTCCGAGGGATGGAAGCCGAAGACAAAAAAAAGGAAATGCGCAGTCTGCAATGGTAGCGGACATGACAAAAAGAACTGCCCGTCTTTCATTTGTGATAGGTACAACTACATACCTTTACATTATTTTGATTTGCAATTGTATTATCCTCATTATTGTTGATGTATTTGATTTACAATTGTATTAGCTTCAATTGGAATACTAACATATGAATTTATCTTCCTCTTACAGGGCTAAGGACAAAACACGTAGTAAACATGATGGTGTTGTAGAGCCCATCTTAAGCAAGGAGGTCAAGTGACAGCAGATGTGCATTGATGGTATGGACAAAACACGTTCTAAAACACTTTTGTAATAATCTACATGTAAATCACTAGGCCTAGGCCTAGGCCTATCTCACACAAAACTGCTTGCATGCAATTTATTATTGCATTTCCATGCTAATATGGAAATTGTGACAGTGTTGTACAATTTTTCTTACATAATAATATGTTCATTTTGCTATGTTTTCAGCTCAAGAACACTATTAGTGAACTCAGGACTAGGAATGCTATGAAATAGTGTATGTTATTTCCTTCTTTGTAACATAGGGCATTTTATTCATACAGGTGGATATTAGACAATGAAAAATGAATGATTGTTCACCGCTTTCATCTACTAGATTATGAAGTTGTATTTTGTGATTGTGCTTACAATGAAAAATGTATGTGCTTTCATTTGCTAAATTCTAAAGTTTTATTTTGTAATTGTGCTTACAAGGAAAATTGTATGATTGTTCAATCTTAGCCCACCATCGTGTAGTCAACAAGTGCATGGATGCACATTCTATTCACCTACGTACAACTGTCCACTGTTAACTCAGGATCACTATTAGTGAACTCAGGACTAGGAATGCTATGAAATATTGTTTGTTATTTTCTGCTTTGTGACATGGGGCATTTTATTCATACAGGTAGATCATAGACCCTCCATTGGTGATTGTTGTTCCTGCTAAATGCACACCGTGGCTTGATGCACCCCTTGAACTTGCATCGAGCTAGAGAGAAAGTGGGTTCAGAGACCATGCTAAGAAGCAAACTTGTACTTGATTGTAGATGGATTATTAGGACAAGAAGCAAATTTGTATTCAATATATTTTGTTTTATCATGGAGAAATATCATATTGGTTCCGTCAAATTTAGTTTAGATCATAAAGTGTTATGTAGTATCCTCATTGGGTATGAAGAAGGTTCTTTTACATCATTTTACTTTTTATGATTTTTATATCGGTGCAAACGATTTAAATTATTTATGAATGGTTCCATTGCAATTTTGAACTTCTATATAGAGTGAAAGATAGGCTCGTGATCTTAATGGTGATTTCTCAAATTGTTTTTATGTTGCTGGAATATGTTGCTAGAATCTTATAGCATCCTCCTTACAGTTGCTGTCTTCTGCATTTATAGCTCAAATTATAATAAAGTCATTCAAAACGTTTTAAGTGTACAATATGTAGGGAGAGAGAGTAGGAATAGAGAGACATTTCTATTTGTTCAGAGAGAGAGAGAGAGATATGAGGGTCTAGACTCTTGATCTAAAGCTATTAATTAGATGTCATGCTTGTTTCTATTAATTGGATGTCATGCTTGTTCAAGAAACAGAGTTCTTTTAATTGGTAACAAAAAAATTATTAATTGAGAGAGCATTAGGAAATAATATAAATGAAAACAAGGAAAATATTTGTGTTGAGCAATATAGTGTAGTATAAATCGTATTTGTGTAAGAGATGGTTAATTATCAGACAGAAAAAAAATATAAGAAATAGTTGGTAGGAGCTAGTTTGAATGTCAGACTCGCAAAGTTTTTTCAAATAAAAGTCGAAAAAAACTGAAGTTATTTTCCCACTCTTACATAGCTAATTGGGCCTTCTAAAAATCTTTTTTCTGGTATCCCTCGCGACCCTATTGAGAGAGTGAGATGCCACCGAATCTGATTCTTCAAGTAAAGATTGGCCCATTGAAAATCTAAACAAAATTGGTAAGAAGAATTTGACCCAAGCAATCTATAGCCTTTTCATGTTCCTCTACTGTTATGAAAATGGTGGCCTTCGCAAACAATACTTTTAGAGAGAGAAACACGAAAGTAGCCTTAGACAAGAACGAGTTGGAAATTGGCCATAGAAAGAAATAAGGTGGAAAGCAAATCTAGAGAGAGAAACAAAGTAAATTCAAGCAGCAAGCAATGCAAATATGTGGTTTTCAATTATCCTTGATCTCCTACACTCAAATTATAACCGATTCAATGTACGAATATATTCAAGCCACAAAACTACAAAACCACCAAAAATTCAATACCAAATCATTCACGATGTACTATAAAAAAATAAATTATTCACCACTCCAACCACTTAGAATATCTGATGGAAAAATAAATTATTCGCCACTCAAACCACTTAAGAATATCTTATGCTTGAGAGAGAGATTCAAACTATTTAAGAATATTAGATACTTAAGAGAGAGAGAGAAATAGTTCTAAATTACATTAATATACAAAATATATTGAACTGAACATTGTTACTCCATAGAAAATAGAAAAATATAAGTGTATACAAATATACGTGAATACAACTATAAATATATGGATACCATAATACATATACTCATTCTTCTTACAAAAAAAAAAAAAGGCAAACATCAACATCATAAATAAAATTACATATGAGAGTAATTTTTTGAATGTTTGCTTTCTTAGTGACCATTGTAACAGTTTTGTATTACTCTTTTTCTAATAAAGTTGCATCTACTCCATAATATGTTGCAAGATTCACTATTTCTGAGACTCAATATTTTTTTTTTTTTTTTTTTTTCATATTCATTCATCTCGATGTCAAGATGATCAATAAAAAGGTTTTTTCAACATTAAAACAACATTCTCCGATGGATTTTTGAAGTGCATCTTTAATTCAACATTTTAAAGTTGCAACCTTATAGCTCCAACACGCACGTGCATGCGCACAGGGAAGAGATTTTGGAGGGGAAGTATGGAGAGGTTGTATATATAGATATATATATATATATATATATATATATATATATATATAAGGTTTTTAGTAAAAAGTCTCCTCTTAAAAAATTCAAACCTTCCTTAAAAAATAGGCAATCCAAAAAATGACATTCCTAAAAAGTGAAAAATGACTCTATCTATAGGTGATCAATTGTTTCAATGTTTTCAATAAGAAATTGTGGACTTCTTAAAAAATAAATAAAAAATAAAAAACTTCCTATCCTAAACTCAAATGGAAAAAAAATCAAATATTGCCTATATAACTCCTATAATAATCATACTGCAATAAAATCCTCCTAAAATTTCTCAATATCACCCTAAAATCCCATATAATTTTTCTACTCAACTCCATTTCTTTCTAGAACACTTACCTACATTCTCATTAGAAATAGAATTCCCTTTATTCTTACTGCATGTATCTACCCTTAACTATGGCTTAATTAGTAAAATCCGACCATTTCCAACCCGGATCACTGACCCCAGATGGGGAACCTGGCCGACCGACAACCCAATCTGTTCGCACCCCAAGCCCTGCCTCTCTGGGCTTCAGCCACCTTCCTTGGTGGCCTATAAGTAGGCGCTCAAGTCATCCAAGGAGGCGCCACAGTTTCTCCCTAGTGCCCCACCCAGACCAGATTGATACTTTGCCCATGTATATATCCATAAAGTACAAAGAAATATTTAATCAGCTGGAAACTCAACGATGGACACAACCAGAGAATAAACTGATTATAATTTGTACACTCGGATTCCAGGCCATGCCATGATCATCTTGCTTGACATCCCCCATCCCCCAAAACTAACAATCAATCAACAGAGAGATCACGTGAGCATCTTTACATCCCCAGCCCTATAATCCAAGAGCCTCCTCCCTCCACTTCCGCACTGGTTATGAACTGCCTCCAGCGCCTGCATGCACACTCCCGAAAATCCTGTAACCGCCTGAAAAACATTAGGAAACCCAGTCTGCAAATTGTTGACAGTCATGGCCCTTGTCACCCTGACACACTTATCGTACTTATCCTTCTCCTCTTCCATTCTACACCTCAATGCCTCAGCTTTCGCCCTCTTCTCCGCCACTCTTTCTAACCCCAAACCATGAGCATCATAAGGCCCATACTTGCACTCCAATGCCCTTAATGCACACACCTTCTTCTCTAAGGCCTTTGACGCAGATTCCAACCTCTTCTTTTGACGATGTTCTTCACCTTGTTGTAGAGATATCGCCTGAACGACCGCTAAGAAGCTCTTTATACCCTCTGATGCCACTCTATCAGGGAGTCTATCGAGAGCAAGTTGCCACTCTTCACAAAGGGATCGAATCGGGGGGTCTTGATGGAGTTTCTGGTGCAACGTATGACGAGGGTCAGAGGAGGAGAGAGTGAGACCAACCCAAGAGGAGAGAGAATGAATGTAGTCACGGTGGGTTTGGACAAGGGTGCAAAAGGAGGAGTGCCATTTTTGGACTTGTACTTCAAGTTGGAGTGTCGCTTGTCGGTGAGAAGGGGAGGTGGGTTGGGGGGACGTTGATGGGGAAGCATGGAGGTACTTGAGCTGTTCGACAATGTGGGTTTGGACTTGGTGGCACTCGTATATGCTCCTCCACATCTGCATCAATCTGCAGAAAACATGGAGAATTTGAAAAACCCTTTTGAACGTGAACTATATAGACTCAAAGTTAAGACAATCAAATTTTATAAAGTTAATACAAAAGGTTTGCAAAGTCCAAGTATTCGCACATGCCATAGTTCTAGAAAGAATTTCCACCAAATGTAAACTATAACAAAAAAGGAAATGGGTAGATGCTTATAAACGGATTGTTTACTTTGTATTTGGTAAATCAATTATTTTTACGAAAGATTAGAAAGATATAAGACCATTTACATTTGGTACAAGAAAGTCATAATCACCACTGGCCATTGGATATCAAATAGGGCAGCTGCAAATTTTCTATTCACTAGGCTCAAAGTCCAAAAGAAATTTTTTCAAGATCTATGACATATCCCAAACTGTTAAATTTCACATCAGACAACTATAGTTGACTCTGTCACAGATCTATGACATATCCCAAACTGTTAAATTTCACATCATAATACAACTATGGTTGATTGTGACTACCTTGTACTGTAAATAAATGGTCTCATACTATAAACCCCTTCCTATATATGCATTTATATTGATTGGGTAACCCCTCACAAAATCATAAAAGGGATCAAAAATCCCAATTACCATTGGAGAGTTTACTTTCTAATTTTCATTTTCCTCAAGTATCTCCTAAAAGATGCTAATTTAAAAAAGAATGATAAAAGAGAAACACAAGGGGTGGCAGTAATTGATTTACTCTACCCTTTAAGCAGATGAAGGAGCTGGTGATAGAGCTCTGAATCCCTGAGCCTTAGGATCTCAGCAGCAGTTGTCTCCATGGCTTGAGAGGCAACCATCATTCTTGACTCCAAACTTTCTGTCTCTTTCCTCCTCTTCTCAACCTTTGCATAGTTTACCATCCCCTTAGCCTCCCATTTCCTCAATGCCCCAACCTTCTTGTCCTGCTCTTTCTTCATGCACTCCCAGTTCTGCAATATCCACAAATCACAATTCATAGCCAAAACAATGGAGAGCGAGAGAGAGGTCCCATGTGTTTCTCTATTCCCACCAACCTTATCTCACACGAATCATTTACCAGTAACCAGTCAGTATCCTTATGAAAAATCAATCAAATCAGAGCATTTCCGAGGGCGAATCCACGTTTGAGTTCGATCAATGAATTTGACAATGAATACCAGAAGGCATTAAAGATACATTGTGTGACATCAAACAACACTATGACCCCTCCCCAAATGTGAAGGTGCATTGCACAAATGTTTTTCAGAAAATCAGTTTTGCACAGATTCTTCATGAAATTCACCAACATAATGTACTGGCTAGCAATTAACTGAATGAAGGGCAATTCTGATATATAATAGTGTTTAAGCCACCTTTTGGTAAAATTTGGCAAGCACACTTCTTTGCAAAGCAGAGAAACAAAAACACCCCAGCAGAGACAGCTGAATGGAGAGACATAAAAAATGAAAATAATAATTTGTTAGGACAAGTAAGACCGTTCTCCCCAATTTGTGTCCCTGTGCTTACCCTACTGTCTTTTCTCCTAAAATATTCATACACCACTAAATCAGAAGAACAAAACAATAAACATAAAAAGCAAGAGTTAATGCAACCCAAAATTTAGTAATTAAGAATACTGCCAGAGTTGCAGAGAGAGAGAGATGCACCTTCACCTCCTGGTAAAGCTTCTTTTCCCAAGCGTAGAGCTTCTCGACCGTACAACAATGGCTACCACTAGCACCTACGCAGACTCCACCACTTATCTCATCCACATACCTCTCATAGCCGCTCAGCGGTTTTGCCTCCAATGAATAACCCCACGACAACAGCCCTCTCGCAGAATGGTAAACCCTGTCTGTAAAACGAACAACTCAATAAGCTAGAAAGAGAAAAAAAATCACATCCATGGAAGAACTGAGAGAAAGACCCCTACTTGTTTTATGCTTGGAGAGATTGAAGATAGGGGCATTGGGAACCTCAAGGAGCATAGAAACATGGCCACCACAATTCGCTGCCTGCAGGAAATAGTCATCAAGATCCTTCACAATCTGTGCCAGGTCCTTGCTACTCCTCGAGACAACAACCGCGAGATCACTCGTCCCCTTGGAATAGGTAGAACAGCTCACCACCGAAGAAGGTGGGGGAGGAACAGTCGACGACTTTGTGCCTCCAGAAAGAGACGTATCAGCGTCATAGTCTGGTGGGGGAGGAGGCGGCAGAGGAACTGCAGCCGCAGAGTTGGTAGTGGTGGTGACAGTGGTCGCATTCTCCCAATCCGTCTCTTCATCTTCTTCGCGAGGGGGGGGTCTACTAGAAGAAGAAGGCTTAAAAGGATCCCAAAAGTCCCAACCACCTGAAGGGGGAGGAGGGGGAGGAGGAGGAAGAGTGAGAGAAGTCCACGTGGTTTCGGCCGAAGACGAAGTTGTGACAGTGGCGGTAGGGCTCATCGGAGGTGGTGGAGGAGGAGGAGGTGGTGGTGGTGGCGATGGCGAAAGAAGTGGGTTGCGGTGGTATATTTGTTGGTGGACATCTTCGTTGGTGGCGAAGTGGAGGAGGGTGGAGCCTGTGGAGCGGAGGGAATGGATGTAAGAGGCATGGGCGGCTGAAAAAGCATGGCGGTTGTGGACCAGCTGCTTCATGTGGCGGCGCCGCGCCTTGCACCGACTTACTGCCTCATCTCCTCTCTCCCCCACCACCACCCCTGACCAGCAACACCCCATCTCCTTCTCTCTCTATCTCACCACCCCGCCAACAAACATATAGCTTCTCTCTTTTTTTGGTGTATAGTTTTTCTCTCTAAAACTTCTCTGCAATCCCCTTCATTTGCAGGCAGGAAGAGATTTGTAGAGTGAGAATCAGATATTCAAAGAGGAGACTTGTAAAAAGAGAAAGAGTAGTGGAGAGAAAAAAGAGTAAACAGAGGATAGTGGAAAGAGAAAGAGAGACCTTTGAGAGAGAGAAAGAGAGAACTTAGAGAGAGAGAGAGAGAGAGAGAGAGAGATAGTGGGAAAGATGCATTTTTGCAGGTGGAGAGGAAGACCGTTTTTGAGGGTGGGCGGGCGCGGAGAGGCACAGCCAGAGAGGCGGCTTTGGGCAGAGTGCAGGGAATTTGTTTATTTAGGAATATAACAGCGAAAAGCCCCTCACGTATTCCGAAAATACCGATAATACCCTCTTTATCTTTTTAAGGCAAGCAGGCCGTCGTATGCCCGCTGCTTATTAATTCAAATTTGAAAATAAACAGGGTTGCCCATTGTCATTCTTTTACGTCATTCGGCTTCGTGTTCTCGAATAAGTTTTGCACGAGATAGAAAATATTCAGGTTGCTCCCTCGGGATCATGTAAGTCTTGTGCTCATCCGCTGCACTCTAAACCTTTTCCGAGTACTTAATGGCGTGCTCTGCCCAGGGAACGAAAAACAAAAAAGCAATAGTAATCTACGACTCGTACATGTACAATAACCTCCAACACCTATTGGTGTAACATTACAAATAATCACTATTAAATTTGATAAACTTTTTTCGTACCCATGTGATAAAGACAAATATAAAATGAGATAATTATTTTAAGTATTTGTGGCAAATTTAATCGTGATCATTTGAAGTCTTACACATATGAGTGTGGGAGGGTCTCCTATGATCATTACTCATTCAAAAAAAAAAATTTATATAATGAGTAATGATCCTATGAAATCAATATTAAATTTATCATAGATATCTAAAAGTCAAGTCTCACACCTATGTAATAACTTTTTTAGAGATTTGTACCAAATTTAATGATTGATCATTTGGGGTCCTACACACGTGGAAGGGTCTCATAGGATCATTACTATTATATAATTTCAACAAGAATATGTACCTCAAAAATCCTTCCCAAAAGGTTGTTTTGATGTTGGAAAAGCATCTAATTGATTGTCAAGATACGCATGTCTAAAAAAAAAAAAAGATTTCAAGTCCTAAAAATAGTTCATTTTATAATGCATTATTTGGACGATCTATTTTTAAGTTTTCTATGCTTATATAGATCTGCTCCATATTAGCTATTTTTGGAGCTTTGTCTTTTATAATTAGCAATAAAAATAGATTCTCGCACTATCCTAATAAATTTCTACATCAAAAATACATATCATGACAAAGTTTGGAGGTCCACCTTAATCTAATTGTTTAATATTACAACCTTATGCGAACCACACCCATTTCAAAATATCCATTAAAATATAGCCCTAAGTTAGAATAGTTGCAAATGAGTACAATGTTGAATAGTTCCTCTCTTGTTACCTTTCTTAATAAACTTTCTTAAAAAAAAATTTCTTTTTTTAATTTTTAGTTTTCTTAATAAAGACAATTTTTATCTGAAATTACAACTCCAAGTCTAACCAATGTTAACTTTGAATTTTCAAAGTTTAAAGATAAGACTTGTGGAAATGACTTCAGACCAATGATTTAAAAAGCGGATCGGTGACTCGGATCAGGCACTTCAAAAATCGATTCGGATTGGCTAATAGGCGATCCGGATCGAGAATCGGCTAAAGCGATCGGATTAAAGCTTAAAAAAAATCCGAAAAAATTAGTAAAAATTATTATAAATGTTGTTTTTTAGGAATCCAATAAGAAATGAGGGTACTGCATTATTAACTTTAAGTTTTTTATCAATTTGTGAATATTGAGATGCTCTTTCCCTGTATAAATTTAAGTATTAAATTTGCATCATATAAAAAAAAAAATCATAGCATTATCATGGATAAAATATATAATTATACATGGACTATAATAAAGAATAGACTAAATCAATGAAAGAATGGCCATTAAAATCTCGTTTTGGCAAACAACCCTAATACACTAAAAAAACCCAAATTATTACAACCTAACTAATTAAAATATTATATACTGAAATTATCATTATTAGTTTACATTTCATAATTATTTTATTAAATAAATAATAACAAATTAAAAATATTTTATAATATTATCTAATTTAAAATGTATTATTGACAACTGTAAGAAAAATAGTACATTACATGATTTATAATGTAAAAATTAATAAATAAAATAAAAGATTTGGTTATCAATGTAAAAATTAATAAAATGCGTATAAATTTTGAAAACAACACTTTAATTTATTATATGCTCAAGGGGGAACAAAAATTAGCTCAAGAAAGGATAACTATTATATGGCCCAAGAGGGGTTTCGAACTTGAGATGTCAAAACAAATAACATTAGTGATAACCATCATGCATCCTTAACATATGTATTTAAAATTGCCTATTAATAGCATATATTTACATTATGTTTTCATTTAATGATGTTTGGGAATTATCCCACATCGAAGGATGAGAATTCAAATATGCTATATAAATAACTATGTAATTGGAAGATTAATGTAAGTGTGAAACACTAAGGCATCAGTGCACACATGTTGCATGCGTGGCACATGTGGGAGTGGTGTGTGTCGCATGTGACGCGTACGTGTATGTGTGTGTCGCATGTGTGATGCATACGTGTATGTGTGTGTCGCAAGTGTGTCACATGTGGGAGTGGTGTGTCTCGCGCATGTGGCACATGTAGGAGTGGTTTGTCGTACGTGTGACGCGTACGCACGTGTGAAGGTGTTTTTTAGGCTTGAACCGGTGCACGTGTATACCGCTCGTGTCACACGTACACACGTGCATACATGTGCGTGTGGCACATGTCAAAGTGTGTACCGTTCGTGTCACACATACACACGTGTGGGAGTGGTGCGTGTCAAGTGTGAAACACTAAGGCATCAGTGCACACAAGTGTGAAACACTAAGGCATCAGTGCACATGTGGGAGTGGTGTGTGTCGCATGTGTGACGCGAACGTGTATGTACGTGTCGCACTGGTGTCACATGTGGGAGTGGTGTGTGTCGCACATGTGGCACATGTAGGAGTGGTGTGTCGCACGTGTGACCCGTACGCATGTGTGAAGGTGTTTTTGAGGCTTGAACCGGTACACGTGTGTACCGCTCGTGTCACACGTACACACGTGCATACATGTGCGTGTGGCACATGTCAGAGTGTGTACCGCTCGTGTCACACATACACACGTGTGGGAGTGGTGCGTGTCACACATGTGGCACATGTGGGAGTGGTGTGTGTCGCACATGTCGGAGTGGTGTGTCGCACGTGCGCTTGTGAAGGTGTTTTTGAGGCTTGACCGGTGCACATGTAGGATTGTGTACCGCTCGTGTCACACTGTGTTTTTGAGGCTTGAACCGATGCACATGTGGGAGTGTATACCGCTTGTGTCACACGTACACACGTGCGTGCATGTGCATGTGGCACGTGTGAGAGTGTGTACCGCTCGTGTCACACGTACACATGTGTGGGAGTGGTGTGTATGGCACGCGTGACGCGTACACACGTGTGAAGGCTAGAACCGAGAGGGAACCAGCTAGAACCGGGAGGGAACCGGTTAAAATCGGAAGGGAACCGCTAGAACCGGGAGGGAACCGGCGGTTATGCTCTGGAACTGGACGGTTCTCGATTTGGTGCTGAAACCGGCACGGCCTGTGCTTATTCCCAAGTCGAACCGGATGAATTCGGTTCAACTTGGCGATTTTTAAATTATTGCTTCAGAGCATGAAACTCACTAGTTATGATAAAAAAAAGTTTATTTGCAACTTCCATTGTCAATTGAAACTGGGGCATTTTATTTAAAAGTAAAAAGAAAAAAGTGGGTAATAAATGTAGAAAGGGAATTTTATAATATTGTTATTTCAAGGGTACATGACCAAACTTGTGCTATATATCCTTTAAATAACATTATTATAAATTAGTCCGACCTTTTGTAAGAAGTACCAGTAATAATGAGTTTGCATAATGGATATGTTTATAACAAAAAGATTCATTGTTCCTGACCATGACTCACCTTAATTGTTATTTAAACATGTACCCTTGAAATAGCATTATTATAAAAGTTCCTTAAAGGTTTGTTTTCTACCTTCACATGACATTTCTTTTTTTTTCTATTTTATTTTTCCCCAATATGCACCGCACTTTGAACCTTCATAGTAAGAAATGATAAGATAATTCTCAGCTTTGGATCTTGAAAAGCTGAGGTTAAAGCTCGACGCCTTGATTGTCGATAGTTCACCATGGGCTAGATAAGTAGTATACAAGTTGTTCCTCCTTCCCGGTCCTCTCTTACCATGGAAACGTCCTCTTAATACTCTAACACCCACATCAGATATAGACCAAACTGCCTCACGATGTTTTGAACCCAACTCATGTACCACTTTAATGGTCGAATAGCCCATTCGAATAGCCCATTCCTTGGGGCAGTACGTTCCAAAAGCTCGGGCCCAAGCGGTGAATAGCTAACATCTAGGTGCAAAATCTTCCCATCGATGTGAATTCTTCTGGAAATATTAGTTTATTATCCCTAGTATAACTTCTATCTGTTAAACAACACTGCTTCCACCCAGCATCACCGAATAACTAAGGTCGTTTTATCCCAGACCTTCAAGGTACGAAGCCGATGTCAATTTTGGACAATTGGGTTCAAACCATGTCGGTCCAAAGTGACAGTAAAAAACTTAACTACATATCATAGGTCTAAAGTCACGGTAAGAAAATTGTTCATAACTTTGATCTAAAGTCATTGCCACCTTGGCCTTGAAGATCTAAAATGGAGCATTTTGGGACTAATAAAAAAATTAAAATAGGGCATGAATATGAAAAATAAGAACCCAAAGGCACTTTTACCATAACAATAACATAGACATAAATTTTGTATCCTAAAAACAAACACTTCGGTCTTTGAAAACACTCTGGAAGTTCTAATCAAGGTTTTTCCAGATGTACAATTCACTCCCCCCAGCCAGTATATTCAACCTTATCTATTTCAGTAGAAATTATTGACAAAACCAATTCTGCTACCTAAGATTTTAAAAATAACACTTTCCTCTCAAATGTCTTTAAACCTTCATCAAAGCCCATCCCTACAGCTCCCTAGACTTTCTCCATCTTTTATATGCAAACGTAAACCCAATAAATTCGTTGAAGTCTTTCAATGGAATTTCTCTCAAATTGGCTGCAATCTCATCTGAAAATAAGATTTTAATAAAGTGCTCTTAGTTTTTCACAAATTGGTGGCCAAGTGCTTGCAAAATTTGAAAAGTACCCTTTTTGATGAAACCATTATGAAAAAACATGATGTTTTGATCGATCATTTCTCCGCCAATATACCAAAAAGCACGCGCATAAATGTTTGGGTATAATTTTGATTTATCCTAACTTTACCTTGATATGTCTTTAAAAAAGCCTTATGTCTTATTACTCTTTCATATGCATAATAGATATTGTATTTGGGCTAAGGTGTTAAGTTAATATTTTTGTGTAGTCATAAAGCACCGAGGATAACGTCTAATAAATGACCCCCCCTCTTCCTAATATAGTTCCAAAATGCATATTAACTTTGATTTACCCTATTACGTGACTCTTTGGTGAATCAATCCTTCGTTCTACCAATGCTCTGATGGATACGAAAATAACTTTATTCTACTTCATAATTTTCAATACATACATCTACCCTCAGTATTATTGAAAAATATCTCTCGATTATTACCCTCGTCTTCTAAAACCTAGCGGTCCAAAGATTTGTGAACACATTTTGGAAGATTGTACATGCTAAACTTGTAGAAAAGATAAAAGCCTTTCATCCAAGTCAATCCTAATGAAAAACACTACATCCTCTAGAATGATGTGCCAAGATAAAGATGTCACATCACACGTGTAATAAGTGAAGAAGAATCCACAACCTGCAAACATTCATTCAAAACCACGTGTGATCATCGAAACAAGACGTGATGAGCATTATACGCATTATATCGCAACTATTAGGTATGACCGAGATCGAAGTGTTCGATGATTATAAATAACTCAAGCCCAAAAACAAAGAAGACAATGGAGAGATAGCAGGGATAACCAAACATTTATGAGTGTTTTGTGAACAAATTCATGCAAAGAGCTGCTACAGCAAGACTCACTTGCTAACTCTTCTATGTCTTCTCGACGAATTCATTTGTGATTGATTAAACATAGGTGTTTCACATCTACATTGTATGAGACAGTGAATGTAACTCACAAGAATGCCTTGGAGCTGTACGACCCCTAAAAATAAAATAAAGCTATGTTCACGGATATACCGTGACAGAGTGATTGTTGAAGTACTTTTGAGTTTCTTATGTGTTATTTGCACATTTCAGCTTAAAATCACCCCAACATCTCTGGCGACTCCACTGGGGATATTGGGAATCAGTTCACCTCTTATCTCGTCAATCACCTCTCGAGTGACTCAAGGGCAAATGAATTCTTCTACTTCTTTTATGGTTGGAACAATCCATGTTCCTATATCGACCAATGCCATCTTTTCAACCAAGAGTCCCATGGCCACTTGCTTGCAAACTATCACCAGCCAACCACGGATTTCCCATTCAAGACATCCTCAACAATAGAAAAATGCCTCGTCTTCAAAGGATTTTAGCATGGTGAGTGCTCCTGTAACCACCCCTATTAGAAGTGACAATGGTTCAAATGACCAAAATTATCGTGAGTGCTCCTGTACCCACTCATTTCTTGATTATGTGGTAGGAAAGAAAGGAAAGGCTTTCAAACCAGCTAGAATATGAGGTATCGGTCAGAAACCCTTGCTTGATATAGTTTCATAATCGCCCTTGATTTTATCTCTTAGTTCTCTTGAATCTGAAAAGGATTTTAACAGACATTTCCCTTGCCTTATGTTCGGTAAGGGAGCTACCTCACAAAAATCCTCTGCAGGAGGTATATGTGTCCAAAGGGCAACACCTTCATAGCCTCCTTAAGTGTGATGTCCATACAAATCACTAGAAAAACTCTAGAGTACCCCAAAGTGGGATAACTACATGTTATAAGCTCTACACTGTTTGAACACATTTTTCAGCACTTTGGTCTCTGATGCGGAATAAAGAGAAAGCAGATCAATAAAGCCTCAACATACAGTGGAAATTTTGACAGTCTCAAAATAGCCCCAGAACTGGTCATGATCTTCATAACCACTTCAAAAGGCCTCCTGCCAAGTTTTATCATAATCAGACATATCTAAGGCAGTGAATACAAAGAAACAATTTCGGTAAAATCGGCTTCTAGCACCCTGAAATGGACCTCGTAACTAGAACTATATTTTTGGTACGTCAAACAGTAGTGGGACTATCGCCATTGGATCTAGCATGGTCGAAAACCCCTATGGCTCAAGTTTCGACTTAATCAGGCACTCTAGGACAAAGTTATGAGTAAAATATTGAAAAGGGATAGGCCGCACACTATTCATGTGTGGCCACCTTGCACCAAAACACCATTAAAGGTGATTGTTTTTACAGTCACGAGCAGTAACTTTTGGGACCCATATCTCACTCACTCTAAGTCAGATCGTACTCAAATATTGTGAGAGTGTTCGTCTCATCAAAACGAGTGTTTCAATATGTGGTACGCCCCTTGACGATGCCTGACTAGGGAGAAAAACTAGAGAGAAGTTGCTAATGCATGAAGAAAATTACAGAAAAATCAGCAGCAGCACGCCTCATCCGAGCGGCCAAATCACGACCCTCGTATACATGATCGATGTGAAACCAATTGCATTATATACGTAAGGTTCGAGACCATCTCTGGTTTGAACCCCGCGTACGATGAACGGTTGGATTTCATACACGGAGGCGTTGAAGATGCTATAAATTTTGGCCGTTAGATGTCAAGATCCTAGGGAAAAACTCACGACGACGAAATCTTCGTCTGGACACGAAATTGAGTTGCGTTTATTGCAACGTGATCGTAACGGCATTCTTAGTGTGATTCAACGAAAAAACCGATGAAAAACATCAAGAAAGGAGCACACTATTGATCCAAAGTTTTCAAGATTCAAGCAAATTTCAAGTCTCATGATCATGGCTTAAAAATATGATTCATAGCTTGAAGTTGGTATCAAATCGATCGCCATGCCGAGCCCTACAAGAGAAACAATTATCTTTCGATCAAACGGGTATCAGAGCAACCCCGGATTAGTCATGGAAGATCACACAAATTCTCGAACAGCAGCAGGGACTGCTATGAACTTCCACACATTGTTAAGCAGGGGCAAAACGGTATTTTTGCACCCATTGTTAGAGTTTCTTTTAATTCAATTAAATTGTAATTATCTTCAATTTGAGGTATATTTTGGGCATCCACCTATGTTTGGGCCCATTCTATCTAAACATGTGAAGCCTAATTATAAAAAACCTTGGGTTCATTCTTCAACCATTCAATAAAGTTTTCAATTTTTGCTTAAGCTCGTGGTTGCATCTTGGAGATAGAGAGAGGAGAGAGAAGAAAAGGGTCGGTACCCCTCGGTAAGGTAACTCTATCTCTCCTCCTCTTTTCTCTCTCATCTCTATCTCTCTTTCTCTCTCCCCCTCTTTTCTCTCTCATATCTATCTCTATCTTTCTCTTTCTTCTTTTCTCTCTTTCTTCTTTCTCTTTTCTCTCATCTTTATCTCTTTCTCTCTCTTCCTCCTCTAGTCGATCATGTTTCTCTCTCCTTGTTCCTCTCTCTTTCTTTATTCACGCATGGCGGATCTATCGTCTGGTGTGATGCCTTCTTGCTCATGAGACATGAACAGTAAGTCGGGCCTTAGCTCGATTGGAGGGTCGGGCCTTTATCAAAATTCTCTCTTCTCTCTTCTGTCACAGACGGCGTAAGCCTATCACCGCCTGTGTTTTCTCTCTCTTTCTCTCTTCTGTCATAGTCGGCGTGAGCCTTGTGTTGCTTGTGTTTTCTATCTCTTTCTCTCTTCTGTCACAGACGGTGCGAGCCTAATGCTGCTTGTGTTTTCTCTTTCTTTCTTCTCTTATGTCATAACTGACTCAAGCTTAGCACCACGTGTGTTTTCCATCCTTGTTTTTCTATCACAGACAGCGAAAGCCTATCGTCGCCTGTGTTCTTTCCCTCTCCTCTTTCTTCTGATACAGCCGACAAAAGCCTATTGTTGTATGTGTTCCTTCTTTTTCTCTTTTGTCACATACGATAGAAGCACATCATCTTCTATGTTCTTTCTCTTTCTATCTCTCTTTTTATGTCATAGCCAGTGGAGGACCATCGCCGCCTGAGTTTCATCTACTTCTTTCTCATGTCACAACCGGCGAAAGCCTGTTGTCGCCTGTGTTTCCTCCTCATTCTTCTTCCTCACGTCAAAGCCAGCAGAAGCCATTGCCGTCTGAGTCTTCTCTCTCAACATCTCAGTGCCATCTGTGTTCCTTCTCCCTTCCTTCCCTTCTTTCTCTTCATATTCTCTCATTGTTTTCCCTCTTACTCTCTTCTTCTTCTCTTTTCTCTTCTTTTTTTGTTCTTCTCCTTTTCTCTCTATCTTCCTGTTTTTCTTCTTTATTTCTCTTACCCTTTCATTTGACCAAAAGAGGTCGAGACTAACCTTCCATGGTAGTCATGTCGTTTAGCCGTAATGTCGTTGTGCTAGTCAGAGTTACTGTGCCTGATTTATCGCCACAACAGACTAGCCATTGTGTTTAGCTAGTCTGTATTGGTATTGTCGTCTAGTAGTAATTTTGTTGAGCATCTAACCCCAATATTTCTTCTCTTCCTCTTTTTTAATGTGCACATTCGTGTATGTTCGTGAAAGGCAATGTAACATTTGCCACGTGTGTGTGATTGTAGAAACAGAAGAATACAAGTTAAGGGAAGCGATTCCGAACCAGTTTTACGACTAGAGGGCTTTCTTCGTGATCTAAGAGGGTGCGCACGAGAGCCAGCCTGAGTAAGTCCTGAACCCACCTTAAATTCCTCTCTCATAGGTTAGTCTACCTGCCCTTGTTTTTTTAGCAAGGTTCCCGAGAGAGCGATCTCAAAGTCCCGGGTTCCTTTGAAACCCGAGACGCGTGCGACCTGATCATCTAGATTCGGAGGGCGAGATCGAGACACCTAACCAGCTTGGCAGCTCCACTGGGGCCTTACTACCCCTTAGTCGGATTGTGCTTGTTTGGCTAAGTTTCTCTTTTTATTTCATGTATTTGCACTTATGGCTTACGGTTCTTGTAACCCATTCATCCTGATCGGGGATTTTCTTATCCCCACATTTGCGAGTGGCCCCAGGGAACAAGTTCCTCGAACTTCGTTCTCAACCCTCCTTTTGAGCAAAGACCCCGGGTCTAGCGCCCAAGTCTTAACCTGGATTTGTGTGAGGAGGGACTTAAAGGTCCCTAACTCCCCATCTCCTAGGTCTGGTGAAACTTTTGCTAAGGCTCCTTGCATCGGCAGCACTTCTGTTGCCGCACACAGCATGCACCCTGCCACCGGCAAGTCACTTGTCGGTCGTATTACCGAGGTATGTCGGAAGGCTGCCCAATCCCTTTCTGCAAAAGGCAAACAAGTTGCCATTGCTTATGTGGATCGCCGCAAGGCTATCCCCCACATTCGTGCACCACCACGAGTCTCTATCCCTAGAGGCTCGACACATCGAGGTGGAGACCATGGGGCCTCCACCTCACGAAAACACCATAAGGCTTGTGGGTCATCCACTGAAGCCACACCTCAGGGTAACCCTTATGTTACTTCGAGTCAGCGTTTAGGCCAGGTCCTGCACACGTTGTTCATATGCATCCCATTGCTCGGGGCAATGACGTCATTGCACCAACCCGAGTACACAGGAGACGACCTTCTCGTCCTCCAACTCAGCACACATTAGCACACCTAGTAAGGGCCAGGCTCCCACCTGTTCTCTTACAGACACCTGCTCGAAGTTCTTAGCCTCCTAAGGCTAGACCACTTGCTAGAGCTCGAGCTGATCCCCAAGTCACCCGTGATCCTTTTTCAAGGGGCGCACACGCGTCTCCGCCATAGACAACCCCTCGCCCTCGACTCAAGCATCCTCATGAGTACCTGCTCCTTTTGAGCAAGCACCTCCGGCCTTGGTACTCCAAGACCTTCCCCAAGAGTACCATCCTGAACCAACCTCATCATCTCGATCATATCACTGGAGCTCATAAGAGAGCTCGGGGCAAAGTCCTGATGGAAGATCGAGTCCTTCATCCTCCCCAGCCCAGGATGACTCCAGTCCGTGGCCCTCATCCTTTGCCGCACCTGATGGAGATAGCTCTCTCTTGTGCAAGAAGAGTCGATCAATCGCAATCCCAATCACAGTTTTAGCGTGAGGTCCATCAAAACCTCAAAGCTAAACGCGATAGGGGTCTGTAAATTTTGATCAAGGCGGTCGGGGCAACCAGCTCTGATGACCCTCTTCGCCTGAACCCCTTCTACCCTCTTCAGATGATGAAGCCTGAAGAAGAAGTACATGAGCTATGCATTGTGGTTAGTGTTGTAAAAGAGCACCTAGCCACTCAGCAGCCACGGTCCCAAGATCGTCGAGAACCAGTCCTCACGCGACCAGCATATAAGACTCGAGTTCAGTCGGGGCATGCAGACCCCTTGCTGACCGATCTGCCGCGCTCGACCCGTCAAGTTCACATGCCCTCAACAGCAACTAAGGCTGACCTCCCTAGAGAAATAGTTAGCGTAATGGTTATAAACAAACTTGACTCATAGGTAGACCCCTCGAACAAGTTTGAAGATATGATACGTACAATGATGGAGAAGATAGATCGTATAGATGTCGCACGACAATCAACTAACCATGCGGTCAATTCCCATCACTCAGATGGTACACCTCTAAGGCAGCCCCTTCCCTCTGCCTCACAGGACAATTCTGCCCCTCACCCCGTCTCATAGACAGACATCTATGCTATGATAACCCATAGCTTAAAGAATAGACAAATTCTGGGAATACAGGGTGCAACGCCTTATCAAAGACCATACCCATCATACATCGACCAGGTGTTGTTTACCTCAGACTACAAGAAAGGGAAATTTCTTCTATTCAATGGAACCACGTCCCTGAACTAGCATATCACGCACTTCCAAGCAACGTGTCGAGAAACAGCGACTGATGGGAGACTCCTTCTCCGTCAGTTTGTTGAAACCCTTGATGGCCCAGCTTTTCAGTGGTATGCTCGACTTCCCCCAAACTCGACGCATACTTGGAAGGAAATAAAGAAACTCTTCCACCAGCGCTTCTATGAGGTGAAGAGAGAGGTTCAAACTATCGAGCATCTCACCCTGACCCAAGACCCTGATGAGCCCGTGGACCAGTTGATATCAAGGTGGAGAAATTTGGCTACTTGCCATCCCAATCCTATGCCTGAGAAGGAAGCAGTTCAAACTTGTGTGCGGAACATGCGACCCGAAATCGCTCTACATGTTGAGGCCTCCAATCCGACTTCCATGTCAGAGTTGATCTCCAAATCAGTCCGCATAGAAAGCCTATCACACCACCACGGAGGCTCACGATAACCATCTACAAGCTCGGGAAACAACCAGGCCAATGGTAGCTCTCGGACTAACACCCGGGGCAACCAACAAAAAGGAGTGATCAATGCAGCTGCCACAGTCGCTGATCCAAAGAAGGCACCCTCCCAAACTTTGGACTCCAAGGGTGTGAGCACAACAAAGACAACGCCTTAGGCAGGTAAGCAACAACAGTCATACAACCGAGTACCCCCACCTGCAATCCATAATCAGGAAGATTATTGTACCAGGCATAGGAATAAAGTCTACCCCTTTGAGAAGGAATGGGTCCCTGCGCTATTCTAATTATTATTGAAACAGAACATGATCGAGCTTCCAGATGCCAAGTTCCCTGAGCAAGTTGGGCTCGATACCCAGACAAATTATTATGCTTACCATCGAATGATCAATCACCCCACAGATGACTGCTTCACGTTGAAAGACATTATCGAGGCTCTGATTAAGAAGGGTCAGATCAAGCTTGATGAGCTAAAAAAGGCATTCGGGGCAACAGAAGCCTCCCATGCAGTAATAGTCCAAGAGGAAGATAAAGCCCCTGGTCTACTTCACGTCTTTTTTGTTATAATGCTTCAAGAAGGCCTTATCACACCGAAACCGGCAAGGTAGCCCTGATGCCTTGCCCGGGGAGCTGAGGACCGTTGGTGCCCATACCACCTGATATGGGGGCATTACCTGTGCGAATGTATCTATTTTCATGATATAATCACAAAGAAAATACATGAATGTTAGGATTCTTCCAATGTTCTAGTAAGTGATCCCCCCCAAGCCACTACTCCACTGGTGCAAGAGGGCCTCCCGACACAAGACCTTCGTAATAATAATTCAGGTACTGCTGAACCTTCGACTTTCTAGTAATGGATAGTCCACCAGGGGAGAAGTAGACTCAAGTCTTTAAGGCGAGAAGCAGTTCGCCAAGCTAGGGCTATTCGCAAGCCGAGCGAGACGAATCAAGCACCACCTCAGAAAACTAGAAGGAGACGGGCACCAAGAGCTGCTCGCTAGAGAAACAACACGGCTCAACTGCCAGTCGAGCAAGAATTTCTAAGGTCCCTTCCCCCACTGCCAATTTAATGGACTTTATCCCTGACACGATCCTCCTTCCTTCTCAATCCCATCAAGAGGATGTCCCCAAGTCATCTTCTCCTCAGATCACGTCTAATGAGGATGACGACGTTAAAAGCACCCCTCAATGGTCTAAGCAGGGGAAAGACCTGAAAGATTCCTTACACACGTCCAACCCTAGTGATGATGTAAAAAGCTGCCCAGATCGGTCCGATGAGGGGAACAACCTTAAAAGTCCCCCACCTTCTGACTCTTCTCCTTCTTCCTCTTCTGCTCCTCATCCTTCTTCCCCAATGTCTCCTGCCGGTGCAATCATGAAATGTCCAGACTTTGAGGCTCTCGACAGAGAATTTGAAGGAATCAACATAAGCAGGATGCAACGGAAGCGGTTGAATAAGACCTAGGCCCAGGCAGCTGGATTCTTAACGGTTGCTGATGCCCTGGCAGCTAAAGCCAAAGCAAAGCCACCTTCTTCAAAGAAGCATAAAAAGTCAAATCCAAAGAAACCCTAGTGGCCCCTGAGCTGGACTTTGAACAAAGACTGAGAGAATCAAGGGGGCAGATCTTTTATTCTCAAAAGGATTGTCATATGGAGCAAATCTCAGGAGCATCACCCAGCACGGGGCAAATGAGCCTCAAATCGGGGAAGACGCTGCAACCTCCACCGCAGAAGTCAGGCACTTTGAAGTTTCCTAGTTTGCCACTTCGCCCTAATCCAAATACCAATTTGCCTTACCTCCAGCTCCCTCGACTCCTTCCTAATCCAAATACCCCAAATAATCCACCTATTCAAAGAAGAAACTCTGTCTTCACTTGAAGAAGAATCCAAAGAAGAAGAAAGGCAAGGCTGAATTCTCCCTCTAACCCCTATTCATTCTAGCAACCCCACAATTATCCTTGAAGAAACTCCGTCTTCACTTGAAGAGGAGTCCCTGCCCTCTGCCCCTAGTTCTGAGCCACCTTGGCCAGAAGATAAACCAGAGGTCATTCCTGAGATTGAGCAAGTCATGGGGATAGAATTCCTAGCACCAAAGATTACCTATACACCAGACCATCAAAAAGTCCTTCATATCCCTATTGCACTCTTGAAAGCAGAAGTGGCACTCCAACCGCCGCCAAAGACTTTTCAAAATCCGGTTGCTATAAGCATAGAGGATGCTCCTCGTCCCACAACAAGGTTAATACAGACCAGTGACTAACCACAAGTTCTGCACTTCTCTAGTTTCGCGGGAGGAGAACAATTTGCGAAAGGATTGTCTTCTTCCTCTCAAGAGCAGGATCCTCTCAAAGAGTTAAGAAGCGAAGGTCACAGTCCCCAGAGCTAATTGGAGGTTATGTGTATTGCTTAAAACATCTCAAAGAGTTCGTGCCTGAGACTAAAACCTATGATGGGTTTGAAGTGAATGCACCACTAATGGAGGCCAAAGGCCCTCCTGATTGGACTATTTATAGTGAGCAGGCTCACCAAATGATGAGGAAAATGAATTATGAGCCCTTAGCCAATCAAACGTTAAGAGGAGAAAAAGCAATGACTCCCCATTTCAAAGTTATTGAAGCCACAGCAGCCCGTCATGGGACTAAATAAGGCCTAGGGTATTAGCCCCTTGAGACAATAAATATGTCGAGAGGGCCCAAGCCCAAAAAGAGCACATGAGGTGCAACAAAGTAAAGAGGTGAATGAAATCATGCAGCAAAGTTAGCTAGAAGAGAAAAATAAGCACTTTATTCATGAGTTCAAACTTTTTACAAGTGATGGAAAAGAAACGACCTTTTAAAAAATGATCAATTATCTTATTGATCTCTGCTCTGCATGCTGTAGAAGAAGTCTCGATGTCCTGGACACGTTCCTTCAGTTCGGCCACCATTTGAGTCCCCTCCTCCATCGCCACAGCTTCGGACTCAATGGTACGAGTGAGTTCGGATAAATCCGCAATCAAAGAGGCTTCCATGGCCCTTCTTTGAATCATCTCCTTCTCAAGTTCAACAAATTCCTGCCTTAATATTCGCATCTCCTCTCTTATTTTGACCATCCTCTTGAAGCAAGCTTGTGTCCCCCTCTTAAGATCCAGCTGACGTCCAGTCATAGTGGCCTTATTCTCAGTGCATGAATCTATCTCCTCGGGACGACGCAAGATTGACTCCCCCAAGGAGGCTAGCCTACTAGTTTCCGCCTCATGACGCAGTATTCCCAACCATCAGCTCTCCAACTCATTTAGAGTTACATCAAAATGGGAAAGGACTTTTGGCGCACTCCCAACAATAGTAGTCGCGGCAGCAAATTCCCTAAGCTTGGCTAAAGCCTCGCCTTGCCTAGCCTAGCTCATTGAAAGGTAGCTCCCTTAAGCCTTGAAGGCCTGCACGTACCATGCCTGTAATTATACTCGAAACCCCGCTGAAAGTGGGCCTAGATGATGCTGCTGGGATTATCACTCCTAAAGAGACTTCGGTTTCAAGGACTACGCTTGTAGAAGAGATAGCCATCTGAGTCACTGACTCTTTCGAAATGATGGCAAAGTCTGGAGTTTCATGCACCTCAGACCTAGGGGCAGCCCTACCTCAACCTGCCTAGATTCTTCAATACCAGCCTTGTCGCTATGACCCTCGCTTAAGGGGACCACCACTTCTGTTCCAGCATCCTCCAAAGAAGCCTTCTCCCCTTGTTTCTCACCCTCTTGAACTGCCATGTCAGCATCGGTAGGTTCAGGAGCTGCCTCTTCCCTTTGGCTTTCGCTGTTCACTGATTCAGCCTCAGCCATGACCCCTTTCGTTTGCTCTGCATCATCAACAGCCAGAACCTCAACCATAAAAATCTCAACCCCTTCATCTTCATGATCTGCGCCCTCGAGGACAGTAGCCTCTTGGTACTCAGGGGCATCATTAACCATAAGCCCTTCCTCTTGAATCATGGCCCTTGCCTCTGTTGGGGCACTAAGTTCCTGAAGCACAGAGGCCATGTCGGTAGTCGGCTCCCTTCTTAGAGCAATACCTCAAGAGCTTGCAGTCGCATTAGTCTTCATGTGAACCAGAGCTGACTCAGGAACTGCCCTTGGACTTAAAGGCTCCTCTCCAAGTTTCAGAGTCATTTCCTGATCAAAAGCAACAGCAAAAGTTTCGGGAGGGCCGGAGTCGTTCACCTCAGTCTCTGAAGAAGAAGAAGACAATTCAGGAGAGACAGAAGATGGTGGAGAAAGCACATAAGGTGATGCTGGTGGAGTTACTAATGAATCAGAAGAAGGAGAGCTACCTCCTGACTCCAAAATCGCAGGAAGTTTGATGCCCCTACATCTTCGAGTACATCTGCCACCTTGAGCAGGTGCATGAGTGCCGGTATGGGTAGATCGCTTCCTTTTCTTTCCCCCTGTCAGAGAAGGAGAAGCCGCTTCAGAACTCCCTCCTTGAGAAGGGCCCGCAACCAATTTACTATGAGGGCCACTCCCTATCAGTGCATTTAAGTCCTGAATGGGACGCCGCTCACTCTATTCGAAGATGGAACCGATTTATCAAAGATGCTCCCAGTTTTGTTCTTCATGGCAAGAAATTGAGCCGAAGTTTCATCGGCTGCTATCTCCCGAGGAAGCCCAAGAGCCTCCCAGTTCAAGGGATATCCTAAGACAAAGACCTCACTAAGACCAGGAGTACCCACTAGTCTCCTCTGTATAGTCTCTTGATGTCAGTTGTCATTTTCCCCTTTCCAGGGGTGATAAGCATCCCAATATCCTCGACTGGTGATTCTCCACCAGTTGGCATAGGCCTCGATCACTTGGACTGTTCTGCCGAAGTAAGGTATCACATACTTGCTTATCTTTGTCATCTCTAGACATGTGGACCAAGCGGTCCATATATGTCTTGGCAGCCAGCACTCTCGAAGAGTCTCAAGCTCTTTCGTCTTTCTTATGTTTATTTTACCCCAACACTTTTCAAAAAACACAGCTCTGGTTACTCCCATGCTGACGGGCGAAGCAGTGAGCGAAGTACCCTTCTAATTTGGCACTGTGCAGGGTCCGATAGGGTAAAACTCCCCCTCTTAACGCTCAGAATGAACATGAGCTCCCTGATGGTCATAGGAGCGTCATCTAGTTCCTTCCTTAATTCATCAATGAAAGCACGATCGGTGAAGCTTCCAACGGGGAATGGGACCTGACGCATATTTAAGAAGTCATGACCAAACAAGCTTCGAGCCCCCCCGAGGCTGTGAAAGATAGCTTTTTTGCCAGCAATCCCCATCAAGAAGGGCCATATCTTATCCCTCGTGCTCTGGCTCCTGACGTAAGTGGCAGGGAAATAGGCCCCTAGCCACTCATATACATAATGGATGGGGAATGAAGTCTTAAAGTCCCCAGGAAATGCCTCTCCTTCGACATTGCCATTCCCTCCCTCTTTGCCTTTGTAAGCGTTTCCATGACAGATGGCCCCCAAGCCATGGTAAATATTGTACAAAACAGGTTGAGCAAGGGCATACTCACGTCCTTTTTCCATGTCGCAGGCTACATAGAAGGTACCTGGGTGAATGTCATATGCCCCTCCAAGGAGCACGAACTTACAAAAAAATGAGGCCAAATATGCGGTCAAGAAGACACAGTCATCACTGGTCTCGAATTGATACATGGGAGGCGTCCCCTTTGCAACTGCCTTCCCTTTTCCTCTTGGATTACCTCGAGCACCTTCAGGGTAGTCCCCACAAAAGAATTTCACCCATTTAGTGAAAGTTACCTGACCATTGCTAAACTGGGCATGAAGCAATTGGTAAACCTCGAAAACCTTTCGAAGACTAGTAGGTGGCTCTTCTCTCCCCAAGCTAGCACCACCAAAGATGATTGAGTTCTGGGGTACAAACTCGCCATAGATTGCCCCGATCAGCGAAAGGCCCTCAATAAAATGAAGATCTAGCAAAGAGATTCCTGCTTCCCCATGTCCGAAGAGCCAGGTGTTGCTAACATGGCTCCATGTCTCGAGAAGTACCTTGATAGTGTTGGAGCACTGATCATGTAGCTGGCTGAGCATTGAACTGCTGCTAGCAAAGAAGCGCACTCAAGAAAGCTTCTGTGCGACACCAACATCCTATTGGTTCAGGAAGGGTATCCCTTTAAATATTGGCGCTCCCCCTGTATTCGAAGGCCTTTGCCTGACCACATTAGCCCCTTTGTTTGCACCATTCGCTTTCCTAGGGTCGGCAAGTTCTCCCAAGAAGCTAATTTTTTTGTGCATACAGTGAAGGAGCGCCATCCCTTCTTCAATACTGACATTGCCTTCATTGTCCTCTAGGACTTCAAAACGAACCGGGTCAGTGACAAAAGTAACACTGAGAGGCCACTCTGATTTGCATACTGGCTCTGTCAGCCAAATGGGCTCACCCCTTACTAAAGTCTCACAGGTAAAATCATTGGTACTGACCTCTCCTCCCCTTAGAAGGTTCTTTATGTCAGGAATTTGGTAAGCAGACTCAGCCATTATAAAAGACTCAAGGATTCACTGCCGAATCAAAATTGCTAAAGGCACTGGGTAAGTGCCGGTTGTATCTTCAATGGCTAAGCATTGGCTGTATTGTCAAAGGTCTAGCGCCATCTGTGTTTCCAGAAGCCTAACGTCGATTGCGTTTACAAAGGTCTAGCATCGGTTGTGATTTAGATGCTTAGTGTCGGCTGTGTTTCCAAGGAGCCAGTGCCGGTTGTGCACTCAAAGCTTAGCGTCAGCTGTGTCTGCTAACACTTAGCACCAACTATGTTTACCAACGCCTGCTGCCGGCTGTGTTCGCCAATGCTTAGAGCCAGCTGTGTTTGCCAATGTTTAACGTCGGTTGTGTCTTCAAACGACAATTGCCGCTTGGGTTCAAATCTCCCGCACGTGCTACAAATTCTGCACTCGCCCCGTTGCACCGTCTGACAACTGCCGCACGTCCTGGCCTCACACGTGTGGAATGATGACCATTCACCTTCCCGCAACCATCCACCTTCAACGGTGGTTCGTTTCCTCGCACCCTTCAGATCTCCATCAGAAATTCCCCTTTGCAGTTGGAAACGCTCTGCGACCTTTTCTGCAAGTCACCGAGAAACCACTTACACCCCCCGAAAAACTGCCAAAATCACCAGAAGGCCCTGAGCAGCCCTATGCTGCACTTTTGCCCTTTTTTCCCTTCCTCAGAAATCATAAAACCACAGTAGGAGTCCCTGTTTATCTCGGAGAACTCCCTTTTCTCACTGTAAGCTCCTGCAACTCCGACAAACTCCAGCAGACTCTGTGTTTGCTTCATTACCTTGGCCGGCAAACTCCTGCAAAGCGCAGTCTTCCCTGCTTGTTCTTGCCGGAATCCCCTGTGTGCTTACCGGAAAACCACACCACTTCTTGTTGCTAAATTTTTTACCTTAAGTCGTTTTACCCTTCATGAAACAGTAAAAAAAAAAAAAAAAGGGAGTTACCCCCCCTTTTTATAGTTAATGCTTCCCTCAAATGCCCCTTGCAAACCGAGAATGCCAGCCATGTCCGAGAAGGCCAAACGTCAATGGGTCGGACCGGGCCAGGCTTTGACCCAAGGCCTGAGCGAAGTTTATCGCCGCCCATGAAATCCTATGCAATAGAGACCAGGACTGGGTCAGGCTCGGGTCAGGGCCCGAACATTAACCCACACCCAGCGCCAACTATGTTGTCGAAACTTTTTGGTAACTCCAGCGCTAGCTATGTTCTTGCCAACTCAGTGCCGGTTGTGTTCAAGAGATAGCACAACACCGGCTGTATTTCTAATGACTCCATTGTCGATTGAGTGTTCAAGAAGTAATGTTGGCCGACACCAGCGTCGACTGCATTTTCAAAGACTTAGTGCCGGCTGAGTGTTCAAGAAATGTTCATTGTCACATGCCCCATGCTAAAAGCCATGCGTGTCTTATTATTGTTATCCCCAGTGAAGTTGCACCTTGACTGTGACCTATTATTCCCAGCGGAGTGGTACCCAGGTTGTTCTTCTGAGGCCATGACTTCTCATCTTCAATAGGAGTCATACTCGTATTGCAGCTCATTATCCCTAGAGGAGTTAGGATCATTTTTACCACTGCAACCCCCAGTGGGTCTACCTCACACCTAGGAGTCGGGTACCATTTTTTCACTTATAAGGGACCCACACATGTTCCCATTATCCCCAATGAAGTCGGTCTTCCCATCTGGACCCCTTGTTGACCTTAACCATTTTATCCCCAGGGAGTCAGATTTCCATCTACAGACTTATTCCCCATGCAGTTTCACCCACATGGCGACCCACGCCTTGGTCCTAGCTGCATGACCTTAAACTGCACAGCTTTGGTCCAGGTGCAAGACCCTAAACTGTAGGGTCCAAACTATACGACCTTAAACTGTAGGGAAGGTCTAACTGCACGACCCTAAATTGCACGCTTCAAGCTATATGACCTTAAACCATAGTGCACGTCCTGGCTGCATGACAGTAAAAGGCTTAGCACCACGATCCAAACTATATGACCTCAAACTGTAGCGGAGGTCTAGTTGTACAACCTTAAACTACATCGTCCTAGTTGTATGACTCTAAATTGCATGACCATAGTCTAGCTATATGACCTTAAACCATAGTGCATGTCCTGAGCGCATGACCTTAAATACACCCACTAGTTTGTCCGGAAGGCATGACCTTAAATACACCCCGACATACGTGCACACACCTTTTACGTGCATTTTCACGCACGTCTTCCCTAACTGACCCGTTCGGGTGCGCACAGCACCTTCAGTACCTCCTCAGTGAGTCCATCCATTTTATCATCATTCATCATTCCTCAGTGAGTTTACCCATGCTCACAAAATGGTGAACCATCCCACTACCCATACTCGTCACAAACTAGTGGGTCACCATTTTTTACCCACCTTTCGTACATCATCCATCTTTCACAGGTAGCCTCGTGCCATCTCTCAAAAGTAAGTGAAACCATCACCATACCTACTACATGGCTTCAATAGACTGCCATCCATCTCCATTACGGTCCAGATGTATGACCTTAAACGGTACTGCACGTTCTGGCCGCATGACGTTAAAAGGCTTCGCGCAGGTCCCGAAGGCATGACCCTAAACAAGCCTTCACAAAAAAAAAGAGAAAAAAATAATAACGGGCATGATATATACCTGGTTAAGGAAACACCATGAGTAAAAATGATGGATAGGCATGGTCATGAAATCATGAGTAAAAGAGTTCCGTAAGAATAATAAATAAAAAAACCTGGGCACAGTGAAAACATGAAAGGGAACTATGAGTAAAAATGGAAGAATAATGGTGGACATGGCTGAAACATCGTGGGTAAAAGAGCCCCAAATAAAAGGACGTTGGTGAAAACTGTCTCTACGACACTGCTTCCCACAAAATGACTCTTGAACCAATAAAAAAGTTGATGCAGCACTTTCCTCTACAAGTGGCTTCAACCCTCATTTCAAAGAAAAATCCCTGGTGTCACAATACCAAGACTAAAAAATACTAGCTTCAAGGAAAGATTTTGACAACCTGAGTCCATTCGCAAAAGGACTTGATGAGAAAAAGATTTGCCAAGAAGGTAAGACAAGTCTCATGAAGAAAAGCTTCACTCCCAAGAGGTTACTAAATTCACTCCAAAGATGCTAGAGACGCCCCAAGAAGGCTAAGTCAGCCATGACTTTGGACCTGTTATGCGAGACCGCTAATAGTGGGTAGGGGCTATACCCAAAGCCAATCACCTTGATAAACTGAGGTACCCTATTCACCAAGGAATAACTGGTGCACGACGTAGACAAGCGCCGACAAAAGCCTCTTCAACAGACCATCTAAAACAAACAAGCAAGAAAGTCACTTCGACAAACCAAAGATGCCCACAAAGGCAAGAAATAACAAAGTCAAGGTGAAACTTGCCAGAGATTTCAGGGTGACGCCTCGCCATGTGGTCGCCTCGCCAAAATCCCTCCCTAGCTGACAGGTCTAGACATTAAGGATAGGCCAACAAAAAGCCCTCGACTGAACCCGGTAGGAGAGGGACCACAGAAGTACCTTGCTTGTCAAAAGCAAACCTGGTGTAGCAACAAACAACGCCAACCAAAGGTGCTTTGGTTGTCTATCTGAAATAAAGAAACCCAGACCAAATGGGAAAAATGCCCTTTAACATGGCACTCAATTGCCAAACAGGCCAAATTTTGACTAACAAAGTCCGTACAAAATCCTCAGCATCAGAATCACAAACAGTCCACACGAGGGTGACGACTTCGACAGGATCCCTCAAAAAAGTAACTTCACCCCTTAAGTATCCACAGATGGATCTGTACATTGCATCCAAACGTCTGAGCATCCTAGTTGATGCATTGCGTTAATCTCCTTGACGTTCACATGGTCCTGTGGTTAGGAAGAAAAAAATAATAAAGCCGAAGGATATTTTTCACATTTTGTCCTTCTCACTTCTCTTGAAGCACAACATCCAACAGGGCAAGCTGTTTGAACACATTTTTCAGCACCTTGATCCCTGATCCAGAATAAAGAGGAAGCAAGTCAATAAAGCCTCAACATACAGTGAAAATTCTGACAGTCTTATAATGGCCCCAGAACTGGTCAATATCTTCATAACCACTTCAAAAGGCCGGCTGCCAAGTTTCATCTGAATCAGACATATCTAAGGCAGTGAACACAAAGAAACAATTTCGGTAAAATCGGCCTCCAACACGTTGAAATGGACCCCATAACTAGAACTATATTTTCGGTGCTTCAAACAGTAGTGGGACCATTGCCATTAGATCCGGTATGGTTGAAAATCCCTATGGATCAAGTTTCGGCTTAATCAGGAACTCTTATACAAAGTTATAGGTAAAATACCGAAAAGGGGTAGGTCGCACACTATTACCAGATGGCCACCCTGCTCCAAAACACCATTAAAGGTGGCTGTTTTCAGAGTCATGCGTAGTAAGACTGTGTTCAATTTTGTGAGTGTGTTCGTCTCATCAAGACGAGAGTTTCGATACATGGTACGCCCCGTGACGATGCCTGAGCAGGGAGAAGAATTAGAAAGAAATTGTTGATCCGTGAAGAAACTTACAGAAAAATCAACAGCAGTACGCCTCATTCGAGCGGCCAAATCACGACGCTTGGGTACCCCATCCACGTGAAACCAATTGAATTATGTGCTTAAGGTCCGATTCCATCTCTAGTCCGAACCCCGCATACGATGAACAATTGGATTTCATACATGGAGGCGTCAAAGATGCTGTAAATTCTGGCTGCCGGATTTAAAGATTCCGGACAAAAACTCAAGACGATAAAATCATCATCCGAACACAAAATCGAGTTGCGTTTGTTGCAACGTGATCGTGATAACATGCTTAGTGTGATTCAGCAAAGAAACTGAAGAAAAACATCAAGAAACGAGCACACTATCGATCCAATTTTTCAAGATGCAAGCAAATTTCAAGTCTCATGATCATGGCTTAAAAAAATGATTCATGGCTCGAAGTTAGTAACAAATCGATTGCTATGCCGAGCCCTACAAGAAAACAATTATCTTTCGATTAAACAGGTATCAGAGCAACCCCAGATTAGTCATAGAAGATCACGCAAGCTCTCAGGTAGCAGCAAGGACTGTTCTAAAATTCCACACATTATTAGGCAAGGGCAAAACAATCCTTTTGCACCCATTTTTAGATTTTCTTTTAATTCAATTAAATTATAATTATTTTAAATTTTAGGTAGTTTTTAGGCATCCACCCATGTTTGGGCCCAATTCTATATAAACATGCAAAGCTTAATTATAAAAAACCTTGGGTTCATTCTTCAACCATTCAATAAAATTTTCAATTCTTGCTTAAGCTCGTAGGTGCATCTTGGAGGGAGAGGAGAGCGAGAAGAAAAGGATCAGTACCCCTTGGTAAGGTAACGTTATCTATCCTCCTCTTTTCTCTCTCATCTCTATCTCTCTCTTTCTCTCTCCTCCTCTTTTCTCTCTCATATCTTTCTCTCTCTCTTTTCTCTCTCATTTCTCCCTTTCTCTTTTCTCTCATCTTTATCTCTTTCTCTCTCTTACTCTCTAGTCTATCATGTTTCTCTCTCCCAGTTCATCTTTCTTTCTTTATTCATGCATGGCGGATCTATCGAATGGTGTGATGCCTTCCTGCTTATGAGACATAAACAGTAAGCTAGGCTTAAGCCCGAGTAGCGGGCTGGGCCTTTACCAAAATTTTCTCTTCTCTCTTCTGTCATAGACGGTGCATGCCTATTGCCATCTGTGTTTTCTCTCTCTTTCTCTCTTCTATCACAGACGGTGAGAGTCTAATGCTGCCTGTGTTTTCTCTCTCTTTCTTTCTTCTGTCACAGACGGCGTGACCCTAGTGCCGCTTGTGTTTTCTCTTTCTTTCTTCTCTTCAGTCACAACCGACGCAAGCCTAGCGCCGCCTGTGTTTTCCATCCTTGTTCTTCTATCACAGGCGGCGTAACCTATCTTCGCCTGTGTTCTTTCCCTCTCCTCTTTCTTCTGATACAGCCGGCGCAAGCCTATTGCCGCATGTGTTTTTTCTATCTCACTTTTGTCACAAACGGCGGAAGCACATCACTACTTGTGTTCTTTCTCCCTCTCTATTTTTATGTCACAGCCGGTGAAGGACCATCGCCGCCTGAGTTTTATCTACTTCTTTCTCATGTCACAGCCGGTAGAAGCCTGTTGCTGTTTGTGTTTCCTTCTCATTCTTCTTCCTCACATCATAGCTGGCGGAAGCCATTGCCATTTGAGTCTTCTCTCTCCCCATCTCATTGCTGTCTGTGTACCTTCTCCCTTCCTTCCCTTCTCTCTCTTCTTATTTTCTCATTGTTTTCCACCTTACTCTCTTCTTCTTCTCTTTTCTCTTATTTTCTTCTTCTTCTTTTCTCTCTATCTTCTTGTTTTTCTTCTTTCTTTCTCTTACCCTTTCATTTAACCAAGAGAGGTCGAGACTATCCTTCTATGGTAGTCCTGTCATTTAGCCATAATGTCGTTGTGCCAGTCAGAATTACTGTGCCCACTTTATCGCCCCGATAGACTAGCCATTGTGTTTAGCTAGTCGGTATTGGTACTGTCGTATAGTAGTAATTCTATTGAGCCTGTCTGAGTTACCGAACCCATTTTACTGCCATGTCGGGGCAATTACTTACTAGTTTAGTCACTGTGTCGATCTCACTGTCTAGTCAAAATCTTCTAACCTCAATATTTCTTCTCTCATTCTTCTCTTCCTCTTTTTGAATGTGCACGACCGTGTATGTTCCTGAAAGGCAAGGTGGGGTCCCTTGACCAACTTGTTTTGTAACATTTGCCATGTGTGTGTGATTGTAGAAACAGGAGAATACAGGCCAAGGGAGGAGACTAGGGGTCTACACAAGCATAAAGGTGATATTGAACATGTATCAAGCCCTCGACGAGCGACTAGCTGAGTCGATAACATTAATTATATAAAGGTGGTATTGAACATATATCAAACCCTCGATGAGTGACTAGTTGAGCCGAGATCTCCTAAGTACATTCCTAAAGGACTACCACAGAGTGGAATGACTATAGGTTTTAGGCTCTCGCAAGCATACAGAGGGTATTAAACACATATTAAGCCATCGGCAAGCGACTAGCTGGGTCGATAATTATATATTTACTAAGCAGGCCAAACCAGCATTCGATCCCATAATGCTGACAAAAAACGAATGCCTCCATTAGACCCAAGCCCTACTAAAGGATCATGGGGTTAGGATATCAACATCAATTCTGTCCCATTTTGATTAGAAGAGAATTGGGAGACGGTCATTCAGCTAACCCTATAAATTGTTGTTTATTTACTTTGTCCTTTCCCATGTTCTAGGACACGTCAATGACATTATAGCCCTTTTTAGTGTCATGACCCAAATCAAAGAGGATTTGTCAAAAAGGGCTGTGAGTAAGCACCACCCACCCAACTTGTCCATTCTCAAACAAAGATTGATTGATCGATTGAATACTACGATCAACTCCCCCAATCTAGTTGAGTTCATAAAGGGGAATCTATATTTCTTTGTCCACAGAAGGAATGAGAAGCTCCACTTAGAGTTTGAGGGGGCCTTAGTTTCGAATATCTTTGAAGTTGTATATTGTGAAAGTTCCTTGAAGCTATGTATTCAGAAGTCTCGACTACTACCAAAGAACATCGCATCTTCCTTGTAAGTTCTGATACCTTTATCACTAGCCTAGGAGAAGATATTGAATTTAACATTGCCCGATGTAAGCCAGTCTCAGAGACGAGTAGAGCTTAAAGAACCCAACGAACGGATGAGCATAGTTCCCCTCTTCCGGTAAAGGAATAACCCTCTCTTTCCTCCTCATACAAAGAGGAAGAAGAAGTCATCTCTCGATATGAAGATGACCAGTGAGACCCACATCCTACTAACTCACTATTTGAAGAGGATGATGAGGCTATTAGGCCCGAAATCCTACAACTTATGTCAATGTCATCCGATAAAGGTAAAGAGGAAGTTTCAAAACCCCCAAATGCTGCTCTTTGATCCGAGCTACCCGACGCTCCATAGCTACTGCATTAATAATAGCAATGAGAGATTCTGCATCACAAACACCAACATACGAGGTTCAAATGGTGTTGGGTGAAATGGAAGCCCGTACCAAGGTGATGCTTTCAAGTTGAGATGCAAAGATTGTGGAATTAAGAGATAGGGTCAATAATCTCCTCTCCCACGTTACTTCTCCAATAATTAACCATGCTCCACATGAGTCAACATTACCTAATGTAGGCAATGTCTTCTTGAGCATGATGCAATAGCCTACCATTGCTCAATGCTCTAGCCAACCCTTTGCTAACACTCCCAGAGTCACACAAGCGATATCTAAAATATGATAGTGGTTTGGTCGTAAGATGGGACTTACCTCATGTGCGTTCATAACACGCTCAAGCTGCTCGTGTGGGTGCCCTCTTAGATCAGAAGGAATGCCCCTCGGCTTGAAGCCGATTAAGAATCACCTCCCTTGACCTGTTTCTTTCTTCCTGCATCCACACACACACACTTATTAAAGGCACAGACAAGTGGGTAAGAAGATCCCGCTTTATCTTTGGGTGAATGCATACAAGTGTGTACATTCAAAGGGAAAATGTGGGAATGGTGCCATTGAACTCGTGTCAATTGGATAGCCTTTCGGGTCTTCTTAACAGGGGACTCACGACAGCATTCCTTAGTAGAGAATGAGGGAAAGGGAGTGAGATGGAGAGAATGAGAGAGGAAAGAAAAGAGATAAGGGACAGAAAGAGAAGAGAATAGAGAGAGAAAAGAGAAATGAATACTAGTTTGGCTTTCACCTAGTTCTTTAGAAAGCGAGAGGAAAAAGTAGAGAGAAAAGAGTAACGAAGGGTAGTTTGGTTTTCACCAAGTCCTACAAAGAAAAGAGAGAAAAGAGAGAAACGAGAAAGAGAAAGAGAAAAGAGAGGCGAAGGCTAGTTTGGTTTTCACCTAGTCCTTCAAAGAAGAGGAGAAAAGAGAAAGAATGAGAGCGAGAAAAGAGAGAAGGCTAGTTTGGTTTTCAACTAGTTCTTCAAAGAGAGACAAAATAAACTAGAGAGAGAAAAGGGAGACGAAGTCTAATTTGGTTTTCACCTAGTCCTTCAGAGAGAGAGAGAAAAGAGAGACAAATGCTAGGTTGGTTTTAACCTAGCTCTTCAGATAAGAGAAGAAAAGAGAGTAGAGTGAGAAAAGAGAGATGACGGCAGTTTGGTTTCACCTAGTCCTTCAAAGAGAAAGAAAAAAGTAGAGAGAGAAAAGAGGGATAAAGGTTAGTCTGGTTTTCACCTAGACCTTTAGAGAGAAGAAATTAGAGAGAGAAAAGAGAGACGAATGCTGGTTTGGTTTTCACCTAGATCTTCAAATAGGAGAAGAAAAGAGAAAGAATGAAAGAGAGAAAGAAGATGAGGGTTAGCTTGGCTTTCGCAAATCCTTCCAAAACAGAGAAGAGAAGAGCATGAAGGTTAGTCTTGTTTTCACCTAGTCCTTTAGAGAGGGAGAAGAGAGAGGGCGGAAGAGAGAGAAGAAGGAAAAGAGAGAAGGAAAAGAGAGAAGGAAGAGAGAAGAAGAGAAGAGAGAGAAGAGAACAAAGAAGAAAGAGAAAAGAAGAGAGAGAAGAATGAAGAAAGAGAGGAGAGGAAAATGTTAGGGATGGCAAGTAGCCATTACCGTCTCAGAGGGAAGAGAGAGAAAAGAGTTTGGGACGGCAGCAGACTCTGCCATCTCAGAGAGGTGAGGGAAGATAAAGAGTTTGGCATGACAGCAGACCATGTTGTCCCAGAGAGGTGAGAGAAAAGAGAGAAGAAGAAGAAGAGAGGTTGGGGAGAGAAAGAGTATAGGATGGCAGCAGACCCTGCCGTCCTAGAGAGGTGAGAGAAGAGAAAGAGTTTGGGATGGCAACAGACCCTTCCATCCCAAAGAGGTAAGAGAAAAGGAGAGAGAAAGTTTGGGATAATGGGTAAGACTGCCATCCCAGACATGAGAGAGAAGAAGAAAGGAAAGAAGAGAGAAAGACAGGGGCGGCAGCTCAGCCCGCCACTCGAGAAAGGGCTTAGCCTGCCATCCAAGTTAAGGGGGAGAGAAGATAGAAAGATAGGGGCGGCAGCCAAGCCTACCACTCGGGAAAGGGCTCAGCCTGCCATCCCAGTCAAGAGAGAAAAGGCAAGAGAGAAAAAGAGGGAGAAAAGAAAGAAGAAGGCATGCAAAGGAAACAAGAAGAGAGAGGAAGGAAAAAAGAAGAGAGAAAGGAAAGAGAGAGAAGAGAAAAGGAAAGAAGAAGAGAGCAAAATGGAAAGAAGAAGAGAGAGAAAAAGAAAGAAGAAGAAGAGATGAGAGAGAAAGAGAGAAGAAAGAGAAAGAAGAAAGAGAGTTTAGGACGGCAGCAGACCCTGCCATCCCAAAGAGGTGAGAGAAGAAGAGAGAGAAATGGGAGAGGAAGTTTGGGATGGCAGCAAACCCTGCCGTCCAAGTGAGATGAGGGGAAAAGAGGGAAAGAGTTTGGGACGGTGGGTAAGATTGCCATCCCAGAGATAAGAGAGAAGAAAAATGAAAAGAATAGAGAAAGACAAGGGTGATAGCTAAGCTTGCCACTCGAAAAAGAGCTCAACCTGCCAATCCAGTCAGGAGAGAGGAGACAAGAGAGAGAAGAGAGATGATGGAGATGGTGGCTGAGCTCACCACTTGGGAAAGGGCTCAACCTACCACTCAGTCAGAAGAGAAAAGACAAGAGAGAGAGAAGAGAGGTGACGGAGACGGTGGCTGACCCTGCCACTTGAGAAAGGGCTCAGACTTGCATCTCAGTCAGGAGAGGAGGCAAGAGAGAGAGAAGAGAGGTGACAGAGATGACGGCTGAGCCTGCCACTTGAGAAAGGGCTCAAGATGCCATCTCAGCCAGGAGAGAGAAAGAAAGAGAGAAAGTGAGAACAGAAGGAGAGAAAGAGAAGAGGAGAGAGAAAGAGAAAAAAGAGAGAAAAGAGAAGAGAGAGAGAAAGAAAGAGAGAGAAAAAGAGAAGGAACAGAAAGAGAAGAGGAGAGAGAATGTTACCTCAATGGGTCTCAAGGGTACCAGCTAAAGATTTCTCTCTTCAAGAAGGGGAAAATGTGACCCAAAGCTTGAACAGAAGCCAAAAATTCTTTCATTAATCAAAAGGCCCTTCTCATGTTTACATCATGTGTATATATAGGGGAGTCATCTAAACATGGGTGGATGTTCCATAGTTGACCTAATTGTTAAAAAAATAACATTTAAATGCATTAACTAAAAATAAGAAAATAGGGGAAAAATGATAATTTTGCCCCTTTCCCACAATTCCTGAATTCTTATTTAGTCCTTGTCATGGCCATGCAACTCTTGCGATCTTACGTGGCCCATTCGGGGTCTTTTCGTCCTCTGACCTACCAAAAGAATATTGCTTTCTGGATCAGCTCAGGGAGATGGTTTTGGTATGTATCTTGAGCCGTTGATCGGGGTTTTAGGCTGCGATCATGACATGAGAGAAACAAGAAAAACATGTGATATTTTATTCATGATCTTTCTCATCTCTCAATGTTTTCCGTCGATTTCTTTATCAAAGATTGAAGAGAAAGTTGTCATGAACGTTTTGCAAGAAGAGTGACTCGATTTGGTGCTCTAATGGTTGTTTTCCAAATTAGGTATTTTAGCCGGAATATGCTTTTCGGTGACTAGAAAGTGCATAAAATTTATCCCTGCGGACGATGAATCTAACCATCCATCACACGCGAGGTTTGTCTCGGGTAAAGCCTTTGATGATGTGGTCGCAACGGGTCTGGTTTCAGGCCGATCCGACGTGCAAGCGTCGTGATGTGGTTGCTCGATCAAGGAGCACACTTGCTAGAAATTCTGCAACTGAACTTCAAATCGTGATCTTCTCTCTAGGTTTTCTCTCGACTCGGTCCACCTCATGGGGCGTGCCATATATCAAATCGATTGGGCTGACGAGACGAACATGCTCCCAAAATTTTGCTCATTCTGACCTAGGACGAAGAAGATACAAGTGCCTATAGTTGAGCCCGAAATAAAAAAAACTTAGTTTCCATTAATGGAAACTGGTTCACTGAGGGTGCACCAAAATAGTGTGTAACCTACCGATTTTGGGTAATTTGGCCATAACTTGGTCCGAAAACGTCCGATCAAGTTGAAACTTGGTCTTTGGGAGTTTCGTATGTTTCAAATCCAATGGCGGTGATCCCATGATCATTTGACCCTCCGGTGATAGGGTTGTAGTTATAAGGTCCATTCTCAACATGCGAGAGGCCAAATTTCGAAAATTGTTTCGGCATCTAATCTTCCGTAATATCGTCGGATTGTGGGTAGGTGTTCTTTGGAGACCCATAGTCATGTTTTCTGAGCATTCTTGGGCCCTTATGAGACTGTCAAAAATTTCACTCTGGATCAGGGCTTATTGACCTACGGCTCTCGTAGTCCACAGGCATTTTGGTACCTGCAGATCTAAGTTGCAAATTGCTCTCTTGTTATTCGAACCAAGCGTACAAGTGTTGAAAAATACCCTCAAATAGCTTGCCTTGCCGAATGTTGTGCTTCGAGAGAAGCGAGAAGAACAACATCCAGAATCAAAATGGTCCTTCGACCTTAGCTTTCTTCCTGGCCACCAGATCAACGCAACCACCGAAGGGTACTCGTGCAAAGCTACTTCCCCAAGGGATGACCAAGGTGCTCTAACGTCTGGGGGCCCCTGGTTAAGGGCTTGTAGACCCAGACATGGAGACTTTTAAGGGGAGAAAAGACTTTGTGCTACCAATGGGGGACCCCTCTAGGAAGGCCCATCATCCACGTCGGGAGCTCAGCTGCTGGTGGGGGAGCCCTCTGGGAAGGTCTATCACCCACATCAGGAGATTTTTTTTTTTGGTTCCAACAGCTGAGGGCCTTGCTTAAGGGCCTGTAGACCAACTCGGTCAGAATCCAGGCTTGTCTGGCAGTCGAGGGCCTTGCTTAAGAGCTTTCTTCCCAATCAGTCAGATTTTTTGTGCCTTCTGGTGGGGGACCCCTCTTGGAAGGCCCATCATCCACGTCAGAGGCTTCTGTTTTGTTACCGGTGGGGGACCCCTCTGGGAAGGCCCATCATCCACGTCGGGAGCTTGCTTGGCTGCTTGTGGGGGACCCCTCTAGGAAGGCCCATCATCCACGTCAAGAGCTTTGCCTTGGATAGACAGCCAAGGAGCCCTTGATGGCCATTGTTTGTTGTTATACCAAGTTTGCTTTAACAAGCAGGGTACCTCTTTAACGAGGCGGCCTCTTTGGGGTGTGAATCACTGTGCCTAGTCAGGGGTGTCTAGTGGCTGGTCTGAAATGTCTAGACTGAAACAACAACTAGGAACCTTAAGGAGGCTTCACCCTGAAGTCGATGGCAGGTTTTGACTTGGTTTGACAGTTTCTTGCCTTTGGGAGTGTCTTTGACGAGCCGTTGTGGTTTTCTTGTTTTTGCTTGACTTCTTGAGAATGGGATCCTTTAGCATGGAACCTTGACTTGCCGTCTTGGCGATTCTTCTGACTTCTGAGGCCTTTCATGAATGGACTTAGACTGTCGGAGTTTTCTTAAAGGTCTTCTTTTTGGGTCTTGATAACAGGGTATTATGTATCGAGGATTTTTCTTGGAGGGCAGCTGAAGTTGCCTATGGAGGCGCGCATTGCATCAACCTATTTATTGGTCCAAGTGCCCTTTTGGGTTTTCACTTGGACAGGGGGAAGCAGTGCCATAAAGATGGTTTTCACCAACCTCCTTTTTATTACGCTCTTTTACCCATGACCTCACGGTCATGTCTACCCTTTTTCCATTTTCGTTCATGATGCCCTATCGGGTTTTCACTGTGCCTGGTTTTTATTACAGAATACTTTTACTCATGGTTTCATGACCATGCCCGTCCGTCATTTTTACTCATAGTTCTCTTTCGGGTTTCCACAATGCCCATGTTTAAGGTCATGCCCAGGACCTAGGCTATGATTTAAGGTCATATAGCCTGAGTTGGAGCAAAGAGTGGGGTCCAAGGACAGAAGGCAGCCTAGGCTTCTTCCTTGGAGGCTGGAGTCCTCTGTTTGACGTCAAGCGACTGCCTCGAGTTCCTTTGTGGGGCCCATGTGCATGGCTGATCTAAGGCTGGCTCAAGATGGTACTCTTAGAGAAGACTTTTGAGTACTAGGGCTTGAAGTACTTGGCCGGTGTCGGGCGAGCGACAAAGGAAGTAGCTGGTTCATGACTCCGCCTGAGTCTGGACTGGGGAGGAACTTGCGAAAGTGGTGCATGTGAACCTTTAGGGTTAGCCATCTGGGTGACTTGGGAGTCAACCTAAGCTTGGTCAATTGGTTTGACCATGGGAGGTCAAGACCCACGAGCTTGTGTTTGTGAGGGACGAGGCGGGAGCTCATCTCTCACAGCGTGGGAACGTGTGTGCTGGGAGGGAGGACGAAGCAATGGACCCTCATGTGCTCAAGGTGGCATAGAGCTAGCACTACCTCGAGCTGTGGAAAGCGAATGCATGAAGCACGCAGGGTTCAGCCCAAGAAGGCCTAGCCCTTAATGCGAGCTCAAGGCAACGTGGGGGTTGCCCCGAGGTGTGGCTCGAGTGGATGGACCACAAGCCCTTGGGTGTGTGCAAGAGGTGGAGGCTGCATGGTCTCCGCCTTGGTGTGCCGAGCCTCCAAGTCAGAGGTTCAAAGATGTGAAAGAGTATGGGGGGTTGCCTTGCGGCGAACCTCAAGAGCGATGACAACTTGCTTGCCTCTAGCGAAAGTGGTTAGGATAACCTTCCGGCGTGCCCCAGTAATATGACCGGCAAGAGACTTGCCAGTAGCAGGGTGCGTGCTATGTGCGGTGGCAGACGTGCCACAGATGCAAGGGGCCTCGATGGAGGGTCCATCAGGGCAAGGAAGAGGGGAGTCAAGGACTTTCAAGTCCCTTCTCGCATTGACCCAGGCAAGAACCTGAGAGCTAGACTGTGAGTCGTGACTCAGAAGGAGAGTAGGGAAGGAAGCTCGAGCAGTGCGCTTCCCTGGGGCAGTCACGAGTGTGGGGATTAGGAAGTCCCGAACTTGGATGAACAGGTTGAACGACACAGGCGCCATATAAATTAATGCAAAAAGTAAAAGAGGATACTGGTCAAACAAGAACGAACCGACTAAGGGGTAGTACATCTCCAGTGGAGTCGCCAAGCTGGTTAGGTGCCTCGATCTCACCTTCAGGATCTAAATGATCTGGTGGCACGTATCTCAGGTTTTTAGCGAACCCGAGAATTGAGATAGCTCTCTTAGAACCTTGCTCAGGAGCAAGGGTAGGTATACCAACCAATGAGAGAGGAATTTAAGGTGAGTTCAGGACTTACTCGGCTCGCTCGGGTGGGCGCCCTCTTAGATCACGAAGAAGCCTCCCAGTTGCTTTAGCTGGTTCAGAATTGCCTCCCTTGACCTGCAATCCTCTTGTTTTCTGCACAACATTTCTAATTGGCGAGACAAGTAGGTCGAAGAGACCCACCCTTGTCTTAGGGCATCGCATGCTCATACGAGGGAGTGATGAAACAAAAGACTTCCAATGAAGAGAGGAAGGAAAAGAAAACTTGACAAAGGGACGAGACTAGCATGATGGCCGGAAGGCTGCCGACTCGGAGTGTAGCAAGACGGATATGGTTCTCAAGAGCAGCACGATATCAATACTACTCTAAACTGAGACCGATATGGTGGCGTTAGGCTAAGCCTACCCTCAATCAAGTAAGGAAAGAAAAGAATGAGGAGACGGAAAGAGAGCGAAAAGAAAGAGAGGGAGACGGCGGAGGGGATAGAGTCCCGACGGCACTAGGTGTTGCCACCCATGACCGTGGAGTAGCAATGTCACTACCCTGACACGGTGCTAGACACTACTGCTCACCGCTAGAGAGTGAGTAGAGAACTACGGACGGTGCTAGACATCTTCATTGGCAACATAAGAAGGTAACATGCCCCTACGCGGGTGGCGATAGCCTCTCATGGAGCGCACGACCATAGCCATTTGGGAAGCGCACAGCGATAGTTCTCATGAGATGCACGACTACAGGCGTGGGATGCAAGGGAGATAGCGATGAGCATTGAATGCGTGGAGGAAGCTCACGGGCGGCGATGGGCACCAAGTCCGCAAAGGAAGCTCGCGGACGGCAATAGGTGTTGCCGAGGCCTCTCGCGAGTGGCGATATGTATCGTCGTCTGTGATAGGCGCGCAACAGGGGAAGACCCCTGCGGGCGACAACGAGTTTCGCCGTTTGGTCTCCTCACTGCGACGTCGAAGCTACGTCTGCGGATGGCGATGAGCAGCGCCGTCTGTAGGTCGCACTGGGAGAGAGAGATAGACGAATAGGAGGGGAAGAAGACTCGCGCATGGCACTATCATCACCATGCGTGACGTGTGAGACCACGGGAGAGGCATGCACGACATTGCCACTGTCGCACACGGCCTTCGTGAGGAACTCAGACGGAGAAGAGGAAGAAGAAGAAGAAGAAGAAGAAGAAGAAGAAAGAGAGGAAGGAGAAAGAGAAAACAAAAAGAGAAGAAAAGAAAAGGAAGAGAGAGAAGATCTACCTCAAGCCTAGGGGTACCAATCAAAAGTTTCTCTCACCTGGCTCTTTCTCTCCAAATGTGACCCAACAATGGTAAGAAAGAGAAACTGTATTCAGTAAAAACTCTCTTTTATGAGGGATTGAGTCATTTCTGTGTGTACAATGATGGTACATATATATAGAATTTGACCCAAACATGAGTGGATGATCAAAATTAACCCTAATTGCATAAAATTAAGATTAAATTGAATTAAAAGAAATTAAAAAATAGGGTGCAAAATGATAGATTTGCCCCTTCCTAACAATTTGTGGAACTCTAGAACAGTCCCTGTGTTGCCCTAGAACTTGTGTGATATTGCATGGATGATCCAGGGTTATCCTGATGGCCGGTTGATCGAAAGATGATTGTTTTCTTGTAAGGCTCGGCATGACAATCGATTTGATACCAACTTCGAACCATAGATCGTTTTTTTAGTGCACGATCATGTGTCTTGAAATTTGAAAAGATCTTGAAACTTTGGATCGATAGGGCGCTCGTTCCATAATGTTTTTCGGTGATTTCTTCACTAGATCACACTTGAGTATGCCGTCACGATCGCGGGGCAACAAACGCAGCTCGATTGTCTGGATGAAGATTTTGTAGGCTTGGAAATTTGGTCGGAATCTGAAATTCAGGCGAAGAAATTTGCAGTGGCTTCGTCGGCTTTGTGTGCAGAATCTGACCATTCATCATGTACGAGATTCAGATCAGAGATGGCCCAAGACATTATGCACGCGATGGAATTGGTCTCGCGTCAATCAGGCTTGCGAGTAGCATGATTCGGCTGCTCGAGAAAGGCACGACGTTTCTAACTTTATTGCCCTTTCTTCCCGAATCAGCAACTTCTCTTTAGCTTTTCTTCGCGCTCGGGTATCGTCACATGGCGTGCCACATATCGAATCGCTCGTCCTGATGCGTTGAACATGCTCACCAAATTTGAGCTCGATCTGACATGAGACGAGTGAGATATGAGCATTGAAAGTCATTGGTTGTGACTGTCCTTTCAATTGTGTAGAGTTCCAGGGTGGCCGCATGGGAATAATGTGTGCCTCCTCCCGTTTCCCTCTTTTGCTTATAATTTCTTCCTAGAGTGCCTGTTCGAGTTGAAATTTGACCCCTGGGGGTTTTCTACCGTATCGGATCCAATGGCGATGGTCCCACAATAAATTGAGATACCGAGAATGTAACTCTAGTTATAGGGCCCGTTTCAGGGTGTCAGAAGTCGATTTTGCCGAAACCGTTTCTTAGTCTGCACTACCTTAAACATGTCAAAATGCGACGAAACTTGACAAGAGACTTTTGAGAGACCTCATAAAGATCTTGGCCAGTTCCGAAGCTATACTGTCTAAATTTTCATTATTTTCTAAGCTTTCCAGCCAGGCTTTTATTGAGCAGAAGCACCATGATCATGAAAAATGTCTTCCTATAAAAGGCAGCGGTTGCGTTTAAGCCAAAGCTGTCGAAAGCGTTTGATGGGAGTGCTTGGCCGTAAGAGCAGGTCATCGAAATTAGCATTGAGGAAAATGACACGAATGATATCGATAAGGGCCTGGTTACGATTTCTAAGGTAGGGGAGTCTTCAAATATGCAGTAGTGGTCAAATGAAGATGTTGAGGAGGAGGCTCGTCCGTTGGTTGTTGTCTTGGCTGCGTTTGAAGGTAATCTGGAGTCACGAGCCCAAGTGCATCAAATATTGGATGCAATGTGGGTTCAACATACTGAATCTGCAGAGGTCATTGTGGACTCGGTGCTGGCACTTGAGAGCCTAGAGATTAAGAAGGAAAAATGCCCATCGAAAGATAAAGGAGATGCAAATGGAAAGTATGCAGGTACAAGTAAGAATGACGCAAAAAGCTCGGTAAGGGGTCATAAGAAGAAAAAAGGCTCTGTGGGGCCAACTATGTTTGCTGGAAGATATGCCACCAGACATGGTTTTGCTTCGGTCCAATGATTAAATTTCTTTCTTGGAACATTAGAGGACTTTGTGACCCAAAATGCAAATCAGAGCTTCTTTTGCTTGTCAAAAAAGAACGGCCTGGTTTGGTTTTGATTCACAAAACAAAGGTCTCTAACACTTCTTTTTATGATGTTAAAGCTGTTTGGGTTTGTCGGCCCTTACAATTCTAAGTTCACTTGGTCCAACAACTGTATGGACAATCCTATTATGAGCAGACTGGATCAATTCTTGGTCAATCCTGGATAGGATGAGTTGTTTCCTAGAGGAGCAGCTCGAGCTTTACCAAAACTTTCTTGACCATATTCCCCTAATATGGGAGAGTGAATATTCTGCTTTTAAGAAAGGATATTTTAAATACAAAATGGCTTGGTTAAAAGAGAAGTTAGTAAATGAGTTAGTTACAAAATCTTGGAGTAGGAATGAGATACATAGGTAGTGTGGGTATGTGACATCCAAGAAAGTGCAAGGGGTTAAGAAAGAATTGGTAGAGTGGAAAAAACATAATGGTATCAACTATAAGGTAAAAATTGAGGAGACTTAGACTAGTTTAGCTAAGATAAATATGAAAGAATAGGAATCTGGATCAAGTGAATTGGAGGATATAATTATTCGAAATGAGCAAAATAAAGATCTACATGGTTGGTTAAGGGCAGACGAGGTTTATTGGAGGCAGAAATCTAAATAATCATTTCTTCCATAGAACTGCAAATGCAAGGAAATGAGTTAATAGTCTGCAAGGACTTAAGATTAAAGGTGTTGAAGAAGGTGATAAGGTAGGGATGGAATTGGCTATTCTAAGAAGCTCACATCTAGGTTTGTCCCAAACACTAATTTTAGTTAAGTTCCATTCCAGAAATTCTCATCAGAATGGAGTGGTTGGTTAGAGAGACCTTTCTCCGAGGTTAAAACCAAAGAGGTTGTTGTTTTTGGCTTTGCTGGGGATCGAGCTCCAGGACCAGATGGTTTCCCTTTAGGGTTCTATCAATATTTCTAGTCTAAGGTTAAACATTAGATGATTGGTATGGTGGTTGAATTTTACCATAGGAGAGTCATGAATTTTAGTATAAACTCTAAGTTTATTGCTCTTATTCCTAAAAAAAGGATGATTGAACCTCTAGGTGATATTAGGCCTATCAGTTTACTCTCTAGCCTTTACAAAATTATTGCTAAATGCTTAGCTAGAAGGTTAAAGAGGATTTCACTTATGATAAATTACAGGCCCACAATCAGCTTTTTATTCAAGCAGACAAATCACTGATAGCATTCTTTGTGCATAAAAAATAATTAACTCAAGAACTGTTCAAGGAAAGGCATGCATTGTTTGTAAGATTGAATTGGAAAAAGCCTACAATAAGGTGGACTGGCAAATTTTAATGTAAACAGTCGAAGCCATGGGGTTTGGTGAAAATTGGATTATGTGGATCAAAGGTTGTCTGGAATCAATCCATTTTTCCATTGTCATAAATGGTATGCCTAAAGGTTTTTTCAAAGCCTCACATGGTATAAGACATGGAGATTAGTTGTCTTCTTTCTTGTTTACAATCATGGCTGAAACTTTCAGTGTGATGTTTAGATCTGTAATTGAATTGGGTGTATTAAAGAGCTTTCAGGTCAAAGATAATGGGACTGTGGTGTCAAATATGCAGTATACAGATGATACACTTATATGTTGTGGGGCTGATGATGGGAGATACAAACATTGAAGAGATTTCTAAGGTGTTTTGAAGTTGTTATTAGACAGAAAGTCAATATACGAAAAACTAGTGTTATTAGGGTGGTGTGTGAGGAAAACAGAGTTAAAGATATTGTTGTACAGTTGGATTGTGGTATAGGTATGTTTCCTATAAAATATTTATGCTTGCTTCTTTCAGATAGTGCTAGAGTAATTGCTCTTTGGGATCCTGTGGTGCAAAGGATGCAATATAACTTGGATTTATGGAAACATAAACTTCTTTCATTAGGGGGCAGATTGACTATGATTAAATCTATATATCGTTATTCAAAATTCCAAAGATTTTGGCTAAAAGATTGGAAACTATGATGAGGAAGTTCCTATGAGGGGAATGTGATGATAGGAAATGCTTTAGTCTTGTAGCATGAGAGAAGGTATGCACACCAATCTGTGATGGTGGAATGGGGGTTAAAATGTTGAAAGCAATGAACAGTGCATTGTTAACAAAGTGGTGGTGGAGATGCACAACTGAAAAAGATCAATTATGAAGGCGCATTCTTGTGAAGAAATATGGGGAAGACAAGGAACAGGGGATTGTGGCAAAAGAGATTAATAAAAAGGGCATCTCTATGATATGAAAAGGGATTGTATCACATAGGACTTTTTTTCTTAGCTGTTCCAGGATGATGGTTGGGAATGGAGCTACGGTTTGGTTTTGGCAGCAGAAATGGCATGGGGATTGTTCTTTAAAACTTCAATTCCCTCATCTTTTTGCCAAAACTACCTCAAAAAGTAAGTTTATAAATGAAATAGTAGAAGACAAAGGATTCAATGTAAATTGGGATACTAGGTGTTCTTATCATAGGGTTGATAATAGAGTTAATGATGAATATATTCAGTGTATGATGCTCTGACAACAATAATATTACTGGCCCATGGAAGAAGATAAACATGTATGGGAGCCTAGCAAAAGTGGGGTATTCACTGTTAGCTCTGCATATAAATTGTTGTTTTATAATCATCCTAGATGGTTTGATGCAGAGGCTTCTAAGCTATGGAAATGGTTTATTTTGTTGAAGGTCCGAGCTTTCTTATGTTGCTAAAACTAAAAAGATTGTTAACTGTGGATATGTTAAGGCGGTGTTGGAAAATATTACCAAATGTTCGTCTGTTGTGTAAAAATGATGAATAAAGCATTGATCATTTTTTATTGCTGGTATGCTAGATCTATTTGGGTGTGGTGTTTTGCATGGTTAGGAATAGATGTGAATCTGAAGATGCAGCATGTGAGTTTTTTAATAGCTGGTTAGCTACAGGTTTGGGAAGAAAAGCAACGTTATTTGGAAAGTGGTTAAGACTATGGTCCTTTGGGAGATATGAAAGGAGCGCAATCAGTGGTGTTTTGAAAACAAATCTAAATTAGTTGTAGAATTACAGGAAAGGATTTGGATTATTGCTGCTGAGGGTTTGGCAGCAAAGGTTGAATGGTGTTGCAGGTCTTGGTTGGACCTTATATTTACATATTCTCATTGGTGAGCACACTTTAAAGGAATTAAGAATGGGTATTTAGAAAGCTCCTGAGGAAGGATGGATTAACCTAAACTTCGATGGAAGTTCGATAGGCAATCGTCGACCAACTGGGATAGGTGGTCTATTTAGGGACAACAAGGGGGTGGTGCTCATGAAATGTTATGGACCAATAGGGAGTACTATGGCTAATGATGTTGAACTCAGAGCTCTGTTGCAAAGTGTGAAGTTGGCCAGAAGTTTTAATAAGTCAATATTGGTGGAGGGTGATTCTATGAATATCATAAAGTGGATAAATAAGGAGGCCCTGGACCCTTGGGCTTTTCATGAGTTAGTGCATGAGGTAAGGCATTACTATATGCAGATGGTGGTATCTTTTGTGCATGTCTTTCTTGAGTGCAATATAGAAGCTGAGTCATTGGCAAAAGCGGGTGTAACATCTGGGGAATTGACTGCGATACAATTGAGTAGTAATTTTTTTTATTTAATGTTTGGACCCCTGAGTTTTATCAGGTGGATGGCGATGTAAATTTGAATTGGTGGAATGAAATTGTTATAGTTCTTCAAAGAGAGAGAAAGAGAGAGAAAGATAACGTATCTATTGAATTACAACCCAACATGGTTCATCCTCACTTCATCGTTGTTTTGAGTGGATAATCAATAGTGAGAATTATCTTGTGCATACGCTCTATCTTTTAAATTTTGTTGTTTCCTGTGGAATCCAAGTTTCTAGAGAGAGAAATGAGAGAGAGATGGGCTTTTAATTCAGTTGGATGAGAAATCCTCTTGGAAGTGCGGCAAGAAAGACACTAAAGGTACGCAGAGAACGATAATAAATATCTTTTGAATTTTTTGTTTTTTATTTTTTATTTTTAAATTTTGATTTAAGAATAAAATTTAAATTTAAATTTAAAATTTAGGTCTTTCAATTAGAAGGACAAAATGGAAAAAGACTAAAAATTAGTAGGACAAATTTGGGGAAAGAAAATGACACTTGTCAAAATAATATGTTTTTCATTTTTTATTTTTAAATTTTGATTTATGAATAAAATTTAAATTCAAATTTAAAATTTATCTCTTTCAATTAAAAGGGCAAGATAGAAAAAAACTAAAAATTAGTAGGACAAATTTGGAGAAAGAAAATGATACTTGTCAAAATAATAAGGGGGCATATCGCTTTATATATAGAAGATATTGGGGAGGAGAGAGAAAATAGAGGAAACATCCGGGAAAGAGGTAGAAAGATTTTAGAAAAATTATAAGGACAGAGAGAGGTGATGGAGAGAGAAGAGAGAAAAACGTTGGGGGGAGATTGAGATATTTTAATAAAGTTGTGAACGCTTTAAAATAAGAGGGAGGCAGAAAGATTTATTAGGAGAGAGAGGAGGTAGCTAAGAATATTGGTGAGGAGAGAGAAGAGAGAAGAGAGATTAAAGGGGGGATTTATTTGGAAAGAGAAAAATAGGGATACATTGCGTAAGAATAGGGTAGGTGTTACTTTCGTTTAATATATAATAAATAGATATTAAATAGTAAAAAGCAATGGTTTAAAAATCGGATCGGTGACCCGGATCGGGCTTTCCAAAAACCGATCCGGATCGGCGATTCGGATCGGTGAATCGGCGATCCGAATCGGAATCGGGTGAATCGGTCAGAATAAAACTTCAAAAAAATCCGAAAAAATTATTAAAATTCATTATAAATATTGTTTTTTAGGAATTCAATAAAAAATGAGGGTACTCCATTAAGAATTTTCATGTTTTTGAATGAATATGCGAATATTGATATGTTCTTCCCCTGCATGAACCGCCATTCAACATTTAATTTACATCACACAAAAGGATAAACATAGAATTATCATGGAATAAGTATATCAACATACATGGACTACAATAAAGCATAAAATTAGTAACATACGATCTAAAAATAAAATGATAGACGACGTTGTTGTTCTTCTTGGTCACGCTGGTGCCATTGATTGAATTTGTTTGACAATTCATTGATTCGATCTAAAAACGAATCATCGATATTAGCGGGCGTCTGACTATTCCCAAATCCCTGAGTGTTAGTGTTTTGTTGTGTTCCCAATCCAAAATCCCCGAAGCTTGTCCATCCTTCATGCTCACCTGCACTGTCGTGCTCATCCCTACACTGTTGCTGTTGGGACTCGATATGTGAATAATATGGCTGGGATAGGGTGGCCTCAGAATCATCATCTCTCTCATTTTCTCTTAGACCCCCTTCCCACTCTCCCTCATTAGATGCAATATCACCGACATATTGTGGATACATTGGCTGGCTACTTCCTCTTTCATGCCGCTCATCACTTTCTTCAATATCTTCATCACTAACAGCCTCAAGGAACGCTCTCTTGTGCAACACTGGCTCCTCCTCTTCTACTACCCATCGGTCTGCTGTGTCTGTGACAAATATTGTGTCTAAGTCTATCGGCCCATAGTCTTCAAGCTTCCTTCTTATTTGTCGCTCTCTAAGGTTTAAATTATAATGAACGTAGACTAGTTTATGAAGCTTCTCAGAAGCGACTCGATTCCTCCTAGTAGTGTGCAACCATTGGAACGTACTCCAGTTGCGCTCACAGCCAGTAGCAGAACATGTCTGGGAGAGCACCTTGATTGCTATCCTCTTTAGGTAAGGTGCATCAGTAACATATATCTCCCACCATTCAGCTGGATTAAAATGTAAAAAGCATTGTAAGGGCAAGAACAATTCATAAGATTAAATATATGAATAAACAAAATATTAGCGAGGGGATAACCTGGATCCATCATAGTTCGAGAATTTCTAGCAAGTCTAGTTCTGAAGGATCCTATAGCATCCCTATACATAGCAAGCTAAAACAAATATATTACGTTTTAGTGCATTATTCCTCACAAATATAACAACTCAATGAAGTTCTTACCCAAACATTAAATAATACCTCTTGTATTGCTGCTACTTGGTTTCGATGGCTTCTCTCCAACCTTGCAATAATGTATCTGACCCCTTCCATAATCTTGTGGGGTCGTTCAGCTGTCAAATAGAAAAATTTTGGGTTGAAGTAGTAACCTAAAAAATATATAGGTAGAAAAATGTCATTTACAATTTCATAAAAAAATGATTTAAACTGAAACATTGTAATGATATAAATATATATTTACCAGCATAATGAATTGGACGTCCGAATTTGGTGTTCCACCTCTTTTCTATAATCTCGATCACTTTGCTAGCAAAATTACACTTCTCCCCAATAGCTGATTTCGTCCTCTCAATACCTTCATAAAGGATACCTATGGTAGCTTTCTTATCAACATCCACCATTCTTAACACCGTGACCAAAGGGGCAGTGGCCTCTACAACACTGGAACATCGAGACCAGAACAGCCTATTTGAGATTATGTTATCCACTTTTATACCGATACTGGACTTCGAGAGGCGGTCATTTAACCACTCTTCACAAGTAAACAATCTCTTTAATGCACCTTCAGATTGTCGAATGGAGTCCACAGCTAAGTAATCGGTCGCAAAGCGGGTTATGGCAGGCCTGATTATCTCTTTTTTCTTAGAGTGTTCTCTAAACAGAAATAATATTTTAGAGTGGTTGTATATAAATCTCGACACCAACCTTGCTTCATCAAGAGTCTCCTTCACAATTTTGATCTCACCGATTTCCTCTAACATAAGATCGATGCTGTGTGCAGCACACGGGGTCCATACTAGATGCTTCCCGCAGAAACACATGCACGCGCATTGTCCGTAATAAACTGGACTACATGCTTATCTCCCACCTCCTCTACTATCTGATCATATAGTCGTACGTAGAAGTTTGCATCCTTCTTCGTCCCTGATACGTCTTTGCTAGACAAAAAAGCTGTACCTTTTGGGGAATAGGCCAAGAAGTTTAAAAACTCCTTTTTGCTAACTTTATTCAATCAACCATCACTCATGAGAGTAATTTCTGTCTTTGGCCAACTCTGTTTATATTCTTCAATCCACTTTTTAACTTCCTCTACCTCTTCATCTAATATTGGCCCACTGAGCTCATATGCCGTCGGAGGTTTTACCCAGGGCCCGGCTCTCTGGATTGCACTAACCATAGGTGGAAATATGGGCTATTGGCTGCATCAAAGGGAATCCCTTTATCGTAGAACCATTTACCAACATATCTCCCTAACATGTTTCTTGTACCTTTAACCATGCCTTTTAGGGTCATCTGTTGTGACTTAGGCTTTGAGAGAAATGGGTCTTTACGACCATGACCTGCAATACTGGCACTCCTAGGTAACTTAGAAACAATTTTTTCAACAACTGATTCTCCTTGATACATATTGCCACCAACCCCTCCATACATATTTGAGCTGGGCCCGCCATACATGCTCGAGCTGGACCCACCATGCATATCTGAACTAGGCCCACCATGCATATCGGAGCTAGGCCCACCATGCATGTCTGAGCTAGACCCACCAGGCATTCTAAACCCACATTCCCTCTTATATTGTTCATGTAAACTCAATCTTGTGGCCATGTCCAGCTCATTATTATATTGCTCTTCTAGGTCATAATTATATTGCTCTTCTGTATCATTCCTGCTTGATGGTGTATATAAACTAGTTATCTCCTCATTCATCCTATGTTTGGCAATTTTTTTACCTTTGCTAGCATTAAGAATTGCCACCATCTGTTTTTTTACATTACTAGGGACACTAGTGCATGCAAAAACTTCTCCCTTAACCCCTGCCAAGTGTTGCTTAAACCTATGTACCCCACTACTTATCACTCTTTGACAGTAATTACAAATAATTTTGTCTTTCTTGTTGGGATCAAGTCTGACCCCATGTTGCCATGCAGGGTCTTCTGTAGATCTTGACATGATTCAACTGTTTTAAGATGTAAAAAGTTTAAATTAACCTGACAGTTCAAAAAGAAAAATAATCACCATATGTAGTGATAATATGTTGCGGTAGTTCATGTAGTCATATTCGTTGTTATTTGTTATTGCAAAAGGACAATAATATTTTCGTACATATCAATTACAAACATTTAGAATAATACAAAATGCAAGCTCCAAACATGGCTACAACTCAATTATCAAGAACATACATTTTTTGCATTAAAAAATTAATAATAAAAACAATTCTTCAAAGAGCCTGCTAACATCAGTCATTCCAACCAAAAAATCCATGAACAACAGATAAAAAAAATACAGTTTTGTATTGAAAATATAATAACATGCATTTTTTTGCATAAATAATCCATCAACATACAATTTTTTCAACCAAAGCTTTAACAATAAAAATTTAAAATATGGTTTAATACCTCATGATAATTAAAACCTTGTCACGATTTTCACATCTTTTCGGAAAATCATCATTTTTCAAAAAATTCGATCATGGAAAAAAAAAAAAAAAAATTACAGCAAACTCAAACAATAAAAATTAAAAATTGGGTTTAAATGTTTAATACATCATGATAATCAAAACTTTATCACGATTTTCACATCTTTTCGAAAAATCATCATTTTTCAAAAAATTCGATCATGGATAAAAAGAAATAATAAAAAAAAAAGTACAGCAAATTTTCAAAATTCGATCATGGATTAAAAAAAAAATTAACAAATTTTCAAAAAGTTCGATCATGGATTAAAAAAAAAAAATCATAAATTTTCTAAAAAATCGATCATGGATTACAAAAAATTCGATCATGGATTACAAAAAATTCGATCATGGATTACAAAAAATTCGATCATGGATTACAAAAAATTCGATCATGGATTACATAAAGTTCGATCATGGATTACAAAAAAAAAAAAAAAACATAAAAAAACAAAAAATTCGATCGTGGATTACAAGAACAGAAAAAAACAATTCGATCATGGATTACAAAAAATTCAATCATGGGTTACAAAAAAAAAAAAAAAACAAAAAATTCAATCATGGATTACAAGTAAAAAAAACAAACATTTCGATCATGGATTACAAAAAAGTCGATCATGGATTACAGAAAATTCTATCATGGACTACAAAAAATTCGATCATGGATTACATAAAATTCGATCATGGATTACAAAAAAAAAAAAAATTCGATCATGGATTACAAAAAAAGAAAAAAACATTTACATCATGGATAACAAAAAATTCAATCATAGATTACAAAAAACTCTATCATGGGTTACATAAAAAACAAAAAACAAAAAATTCGATCATGGATTACAAAAAAAAACAAACATTTCGATCATGGATTACAAAACATTCGATCATGGATTACAAAAAATTCTATCATGGGTTACAAAAATAAAAAATAAAAAATAAAATTCGATCATGGATTACAAGAAAAAAAAACAAACATTTCGATCATGGATTACAAAAAATTCGATCATGGATTACAAAAAATTCTATCATGGGCTACAAAAAAAAAAAAAAAAATTGTTCTTCACAGAGTCGTTTTACATAAGCGATTTTAACTCAAAAATTCACCTCTAAGTGAATAAATTACATCCAATTGAGTATATTTTCTGATAAACAACAATATAAGGAATCAAAAACCTAAATTTTTAACACATTATTTCTAATATATCATGAAAACAAAATCAAAAGGCGGAGAAAAAAAAAAAAAACAGCGGAATTTGGTTCCGCAGACATCTCACTGTTCATATCAAATTTCTTGCTGTAATTGACTAGATTACGTAAAATTGAAAATTTTAAATCATACTAGACACAATAAAGATTAAAAACCCTAATTATTGAACTCATTTTGTTCAAAATATGCCGTGAAATAAATCAAATGGCGGAAAAAAAAAAAACCCAAAGTTCTTACCTGTTTTTGTGAACCGAAGCCTTCAATCTCCAAAAAACTCTGTTTTTCTCAACGATTATCACAAATTAGTAACAAAAGGTTTTGATTCACAGCTTTAAGATCAAAATGCCTACAAATTTTGAAAGATTCATGCCCTATTTGGCATGAAATTTCAGAAAAGGCGGAAACCCTAAACCCCGTAATTTTCGTGATCCAAAAACAACCAATTTTTCCACCATTTAATTCTTGAAAAAGCTGAATAAAGCTGTTTACAGCCTGCAAATCAGATCACATGCCAAAAAAAACAAAAAAAATGATCAAAAAATGACAAATTTGAAAGAATCCGTGAAGAACACTGTGCAACCCGTGTTCTTCATGGACTCGCCGATTCCGCCCAGTGAATCGGCGAGTCACTGTGCAGAATCGCCCGGTTCTCTCTAGAACCGGACGATTCCCGATTTTTAAAATGATCCAATCCATTTTCGTGAATTTCGAGTCGAACCGGGCGAGTCCGGTTCGACTCGGCGATTTTTTAAACGCTGGTAAAAAGGTAAAGCTTTCTATATTAAAACTATCTTGTAGGAGGTATACACGTTTTCTTATCTAGACGTCAGATCGGAATGAATGGTTAAGATGGATCTAATTACAATATCACGCGTTTACGTTGTTTTATTTTAATTTTTTTTTACAAAATATTTTAACATCAAATTTTGGGCATCTACTCCTCTCTTAAACTCGCACATTAAAAAAAATATAAAAACAATATTCCCGATAAAATAAATAACCAAAACACCTTTGAAATTTTCAGAGGTATTTTTAGTCATTTTATTTTATTAAGAATATTTTTTTTATATTTGTTTTAGGTGAACCTCATGGAGATGTTCGTATGTACCAAATTTTATATTTATATAATTTGTAGAAATAAAACTAAAAATAAAATATTCGAAAGCATCAAATCTAGATCAAATGGTCAATCACTTATTTGATCGTAATTTGACAGCTGGATGGGGGGAAGTATAGAATTTTTATATCGTACGAGAAGTACATAAACCTTTTCCAAAATAAAATAATCATCACCAAGCAATATAAGAATTGATAATTACTGTAAAACTACAAATTTCGATAATGGACAAGTATACAAATTATGTCCCATTTTGTTGCACGTATGACATCTAACAAGTGTATGTGATCTCTTCTCAAATATAGCTTTTTATCGTGTCGTCAAAGGTAGCCTGTTGACTTTGTGAGCAATCGATTTCACAATATAACATTTCTTGCTGGAAAATCTTGATTTATTACACTTGTTGTTGTACCTGCTCCCTATTTACTTTGCACAAATGTGTGCCATTATCGTTTCCATACTTTCATGATTCATATATCTTTATTGCAATTCTTCAAATCCTGACTACACCACGTCAAATACATGTGCAAATTTGCCTCAACCTCTGTAATGTTAATTACTTTGTGGCTTAAATAGTTGTATCATGAGAAAAGAGGATCTAAGAAATTCTCTGTTGCTCCTCTTTTATGCTCATATGATAAAGCCCCTTAATGCTCCTTCTCTATCGCCTCAAAATGTATTGGGATGGAATTTTTTGAACATGCTCATGATGGAAAATGACTAATATATATCTACAGAGGTACCTAAAAACTCAAACATTTTATAACTACAAGTTGCTTTGGTTTTGAAAATATCAAATCCAATTGTATATTCTGTGCTATTTTTTTATAAGTTCTCAACTTCTTTTTTGTTGATTGACCTATTCGCAATTTTTTTTTACCACAGTTCATATCACTTATACAGTTTCCTTTAGAAACTCCCTTGCAAAAGTAGGATGTTTTTCCACAAATGGTACATAACTTCTCATTGAACTTTTTAAAAATATTCCATTTGCAAATATCCATGGATAGTGTTTGGGAATATACAAATAATAGCTCCTTGCATGGCCTTGTCTTGGTCGGGGATTATTATAGTTGGATTGTTATTATATATTGTTGAAAGTCATCTCTCAAATAACTAAATAAATGATGATTCTAATTCATCTCCTAAAACTACACAACCAAATAATATAGAATTTGTATGGTGGTTGATTCCAAAAAAGGGGCTAAAGACATTTTAAACTATTAGTTTTATAACTTGTATAAACAAAATTACAACATCCCCAACACATTGATATGCATTACTTGAACTTGCATCAACCCAAAAAAGAATGACCATCATTAGTTACATCAATTTCATAAAAGAAAGGATTTTCACTTTGTATGCACTTTAAATAACTTAGAGCCATTGAACATCATAGTCAATGTTGTTTTTTTTTCTTCTTCCTCTTTTTTTTTTTTTATTGTTCAGCTTTCTTAGCTCATTTCTACAATCATGTCCATCTACACTAAGCTCATTCATAAAATCATTGTCCATTAAATGTAAATTATAGTCACCACCACCAGATTCTACTCTCATAATCTTATTAGTATGAATTCTTGCTTTATGAAAGGTACTGATAACGCTTCTCTTACAATCATAAATACTATGATGCAATCGGGAACTATGCATTTTAGTTGTGGTAAAAAATACATGATTCGAAAAAATATGTTTTGAAGTTTGAGCTTAGTCAGTGAAATAATTGCAGCCATCCAATTTCACATCCAATGGTTAAGATTAATGTGACCACCTTGTATCAAAGGTAAATGGTCTCATTTTATACTTTCTCTAATTTAACACACACATTTAATGGTGGCAACCACTTTACCTTTTGGTTTTATCTTCATGACATTTTGAGTTACCAAATTGTGAAGATTGAGAGTAACATCCACCTTAGAAATTCCATCTCCTTCCTTGGTGTTAGAATACCAGAACCAATGTTGTTAGATTCGCTTCGAAGCCTACTTCGGTTTGGTCATAAAAATGAAGCAATTCGGTACTTCGGCCACTTCAAGAGAAGACTTCGGAATTTTTTTTAATTTAATATAAATAAAAAAAAATATAAGCACCCTTTCAAAAATAAAAATAAAGAAAAAATAAAATATCAAAAATAAAAAAAATTAGAAAAAATTTAGAAAAAAAGACATTGAATTTATTTTATTGATTGAGGATATAAGCACCCTTTCACATGATGAAGAGGTGGCTTCATAATCTAACTTATTTTATTTTAATAAAAGTACAGGACAATAGTGAAATTATATAAAAACAAAAGATATGAGGCAAGGCAGTACTTATGGCAGAGGATGACGAGTTGAGAGGGATGCAGCCATGGGGGCAGTGGTTTTGGTTTAACATGTGCCTCGTATTCGTTGCACTTGAGGCTGCATTCTCTCTCACTCCATGCTTGAAAAATTGACGCCCACAATTTTGTTTTGAGTAGCGAAATATCATGCTAAAATATTGGTGTCATTCACTTCGCTTCGGTTGTTGGGGAAAACCCGAAGACTATGGGTGCTTCGCCCGAAACAAAGCGCATATAATAACACTGACCAGAACCATACATTATGAATAATCATCTCCTTACCTCTATTTAAATCTGAACAAACCCCATCAAAAGTACCCCTATTCCTCTCCAGTGACACCTCCCACAGCATAGTCCCTCTAAAAATCTGCTAAATGACCAAGCTTTTTTTTTTTTTTTTAATCAAATCTGCCTCTCACTCTATCGTCAAAGCCTACTTGGTATCTCTCCTCCCATATCCTAACACCAAATCCTATTAATGCACACTCATCTGCTCTTTACCTCCTGCCATAATGATCTCTCTCCCAAATCCTGCAAGATGGCACTGTTCTCCTCTCTCTTTCTCTTATCTGAGTACCAGAAAGTACTCTCTCTCTCAACACCCTCCAGTCCACCAAACACTAAATAAAAAAAAAAAGAGAAATAGAAAATCTGTTAGCTCTAAACCTATCGCTACATTTTACTATTTTAATAAAAGTAAGGGCATTTTAAGACAAAAATCATGTAAGATGTCTTTTTTATAATGTTTTGGTCTTCTAAGAATTTGAATTAGGTTTTTGAGCTTGTTTTTTGCCATGTGCTCGCTAAAGAGGGCCAATGGACTAAATTTGTCCCTCTTCCAACCCTTGTCTTTATCTTTATTACACTAACTTTAAAGCATCAACTCATTAGAGATGAGAGAGTAGTATTGGGTGTTCATTTGGATTAGGTTGAATAAGCCATCAGGGCCTAAATGGTAGGTGTCTGTTAGTTTCATATTTTGAATCAAATTAAATTAGTAAGATGTTGTTGCAGCAGAGCTATTTGTTAGCATGGTTTCCTTAAAGTTGTTAACTGATTTTTAGGAAGATTTGATAGTGGTAGAGGGGGAACAAAAGGCTCTATACCGACTGCAAAACAATTAATGAAAATAATCTCTTCTTTCTTGTTGTGAACTTGAGGTTACCCTCTCAAAAGAGGGAATTGAACAGGTTTTTCTTGTGATCTTCTTCGAAAAACTACTTGATCCTTATCATTTGGTATCAGAGCAGTCCTTGAACCTGTGGTGAGAAATCATGGTTGATAGAACTAGACAACAAGAAGTCAATGACTTTAGATGGAGCTCAATCAAATCAAAGAGAACAATGAAAAGCACGATGAAGCTCTCCTAGAAATTCAGCAATTGGTGGCTGCCATCAACTTCAAGTATGATGCTTTATCGGCTTCTCTAGCCAATCATCAATCTAAAATGGTGGACTAGAATGTGGTTACACCAATGTAAAGGATGAAAATTGCTGGAATAGCCCCAAAAAGATATGCAAAAGTTGATTTTTTTCAAGTTTGATGGAAAGGAACCCTTGGGGTGGGCTAAATAGGGTCGAGTATGTTTTTTAATGCAACACCCAAAAAGGGCAGAAAGTGGCACTGGCCTCCATCCACCTAGAGAAGAAAGCACTCCAGTGGTACCAATGGTTCAAGAAGACCACCAGACTGATACCATACAGAGAGTTCGTAAGGGCTCTGTGCACAAGGATTGGGCCTAACCCCTCTAAAGATTTTGCTGAAGCACTTTGCAAGCTAAACAAACATACATTGTAAGCGCCTACCCAAAACAATTCAAACAGTTTGACAAGCAGGATAATGGGACTTCTCGGTGACTTCTATTTCAACTATTTTATCAGCAGACTTTTCGAGGACCTTAGGCCATGAATGCAGATGTTTCGGCCTACAAACGTCATGCAAGCTATTGGGTTGGC